>NC_057805.1:491807607-491823942 GCF_018294505.1 Triticum aestivum | reverse complement strand
TTTTAACATTTCTCAGACAAAGAAAATAATAAAACGAAATAATTAAAAAAATATTATATAGGCATATAATATATCAAAATTTTCAGAAAAAGATTTCCTACAACGTGGACATTTTTGTAAATTCAAATAAAATCCACAAAAATTTTAATAAATCAAACAGTGCTGCTGCCTTATCAAAATCCAATAAAAATCATTTTAAAAATACCAAAATCATTTCAAATTTATTTTTCTCCAATTTTCTGATGTAGGGAATCATTTTACCCTAATTTCTGTATATTTTATTTTTGGAGAAAAATAATTTGAATAAAACTCAAATAACTCCAATATTGAAAAATAATTTCAATGGGACTTTGAATAAATCCTTTGAAACTCCCAACTCATATTTCATTTGTTTTGAAGAAGTCATTTTATCTTCTCTCGTGAAAATCATTGAGTTGCATAAAGTTTCAAAATTGGAAATATTCTCAAATGAAATTCAAATATTTTCAACACCCCTTTTCATTTAAATAAATGGAAGAAGTCATGTCATCTTCTCTCCAGGGTTTTGTGATGAAAAGAATTTGAATTCATGGAGATCATAAAAGCAAAATGAAAGTTTTGGGAAAGTCCTTTTATTCCCTCTCATTTAACTTTCAAAAGATTTCGAATTCCACTCACTTTCAGTCAATCAATCAATCCAATCTATCTGTTTATTATAACATTCCAAAATTTAGAATTTTGGGATGTTACACTCTCTATCATGAAGATCATGGTGCTACTTTGAAGCACAAGTGTGGTAAAAGGATAGTAGCATTGCCCCTTCTCTCTTTTTCTCTCATTTTTTTATTTTTTTATTTTTTTACTTGGGCCTTTTCTCCCTTTTTTATGGCCTCTTTTTTTCTCTTTTTTTCGTCCAGAGTCTCATCCCGACTTCTGGGGGAATCATAGTCTCCATCATCCTTTCCTCACTGGGAGAATGCTCTAATAATGATGATCATCACACTTTTATTTACTTACAACTCGATACTTAGAACAAAATATGACTCTATGTGAATGCCTCCGGCGGTGTACCGGGGTGTGCAATGAATCAAGAGTGACATGTATGAAAGAATTATGAACTGTGGTTTTGCCACAAATACGATGTCAACTACATGATCATGCAAAGCAATATGACAATGATGGAGCGTGTCATAATAAATGGAATGGGGGAAAGTTGCATGGCAATATATCTCAGAATGGCTATGGAAATGCCATAATAGGTAGGTATGGTGGCTGTTTTGAGGAAGGTAATGGTGGTGTTACGGTACCGGCGAAAGTTGTGCGGCACAAGAGAGGCTAGCAATGGTGGAAAGGTGAGAGTGCGTATAATCCATGGACTCAACATTAGTCATAAAGAACTCATATACTTATTACAAAAATCTATTAGTTATCGAAACGAAGCACTACGCGCATGCTCCTGGGGGGATAGATTGGTAGGAAAAGACCATCGCTCGTCACCGACCGCCACTCATAAGGAAGACAATCAAAAAATAAATCATGCTCCGACTTCATCACATAACGGTTCACCATACGTGCATGCTACGGGAATCACAAACTTTAGAACAAGTATTTATCAAATTCACAACTACTCAACTAGCATGACTCTAATATCACCATCTTCATATCTCAAAACAATCATAAAGAATCAAACTTCTCATAGTATTCAATGCACTCTATATGAAAGTTTTTATTATACCCCTCTTGGATGCCTATCATATTAGGACTAAATTTTATAACCCAAGCAAATTACCATGCTGTTTAAGACTCCCAAAATAATATAAGTGAAGCATGAGAGTTCATCTATTTCTTCAAAAATAAAACCACCGTCGTGCTCTAAAAATATATAAGTGAAGCACTAGAACAAATAACAAACTATTCCGAAAGATATAAGTGAAGATCAATGAGTAGTCGGATAATTATGTAACTATGTGAAGACTCTCTAACATTTAAGAATTTCAGATCTTGGTATTTTATTCAAACAGCAAGCAAAACAAAATAAAACTACATTTCAAGGATAGCACTCATCATGTGAAGAAGCAAAAACTTAGGCTCAACCGATACTAACCGATAATTGTTGAAGAAGAAAGGTGGGATGCCTACCGGAGCATCCCCAAGCTTAGATGCTTGAGACTTTTTGAAATATTGTCTTGGGGTGCCTTGGGAATCCCCAAGCTTGAGCTTTTTTGTCTCCTTAATTACTCTCATATCACGGTTTCCTAAATCTCAAAAGGTTCGTCCACACCAAACTCAACAAGAACTCGTGAGATAAGTTAGTATAAACCAATGCAAAAACCTTATCATTTTCTACTGTTACAAATAACTAAAATTATTATTCAACATTGCATACTAAATGCCTCTGCATATTTAATACTCCTATCCTCAAATAGAATCATTAAACAAGCAAACATATGCAAACAATGCAAACATAACAGCAATCTGTCAAAACAGTACAGTCTGTAAAGAATGCAAGATTCATCATACTTCCCTACCTCCAAACATTATGAAATTCTACCACACTGTAGAACATTTATCATAGCTTATCATGCAAAAAGTTTCAACATTTTATCATATTCTGGCTTTTCTAGGGAATTTTTGCAACAGCAATAAACTTTCTGTTTTGAAACAGCAACATGCATACTTGCAAAATAAGCATGGTAAAGGCTATCCTTGACATTTTTATTGAAAATAAAGATGCAAAACATTATTTTAAATAACATAAAGTAAATCCTAACAAAATAAATTGACGCTCCAAGTAAAACACATGCCATGTGGTGAATAAAAATATAGCTCCAAGTAAAGTTATCGATGAACGAAGACGACAGAGGGGATGCCATCCGGGGCATCCCCAAGCTTAGGCTCTTGGTTGTCCTTTAATATTACCCTGGGGTGCCTTGGGCATCCCAAAGCTTAGGCTCTTGCCACTCCTTATTCCATAGTCCATCGAATCTTTACCCAAAACTTGAAAACTTCACAACACAAAACTTAACAGAAAACTCGTAAGCTCCGTTAGTATAAGAAAATAAATCACCACTTAGGTACTGTTGTGAACTCATTCTAAATTCATATTGGTGTAATATCTACTGTATTCCAACTTCTCTATGGTTCATACCCTCCGATAATACTCATAGATTCATCAAAATAAGCAAACAACACAATGAAAACAGAATCTGTCAAAAACATAACAGTCTGTAGTAATCTGTATCATTCGAATACTTCTGTAACTCCAAAAATTCTGAAATAAATTGTTGGACCTGAGTAATTTGTCTATTAATCATCTTCAAAAAGAATCAACCTAAAAGAACTCTCCAGTAAAGAATGGAAGCTAATCTCGTGAGCGCAAAAGTTTCTGTTTTTTACAGCAAGATCACATAGACTTCACCCAAGTCTTCCCAAAGGTTCTACTTGGAACAAACACTAATTAAAACATAAAACCACATATAAACAGAGGCCAGATGAATTATTTATTACTAAACAGGAGCAAAAAGCAAAGAACAAAAATAAAATTGGGTTGCCTCTCAACAAGCGCTAACATTTAACGCCCCTAGCTAGGCATGATGATTTCAATGATGCTCACAAAAAAGATAAGAATTGAAACATAAAGAGAGCATCATGAAGAATATGACTAACACATTTAAGTCTAACCCACTTCCTATGCATAGGGATTTTGTGAGCAAAAAACTTATGGGAACAATAATCAACTAGCATAGGAAGGCAAAACAAGCATAACTTTAAAACTTTAAGCACATAGAGAGGAAACTTGATATTATTGCAATTCCTACAAGCATATGTTCCTCCCTCATAATAATTTTCAGTAGCATCATGAATGAATTCAACAATATAACCATCACATAAAGCATTCTTTTCATGATCTACAAGCATAGAAATTTTATTACTCTCCACATAAGCAAATTTGTTCTCATGAATAGTAGTGGGAGCAAACTCAAAAAATAACTATCATGTGAAGCATAATCCAATTGAAAATTAAAATCATGATGACAAGTTTCATGGTTATCTTTATTCTTTATAGCATACGTGTCATCACAATAATCATCATAAATAGGAGGCATGCTTTCATCATAATAAATTTGCTCATCAAAACTTGGGGGACTAAACATATCATCTTCATCAAACATAGCATCCCCAAGCTTGTGGCTTTGCATATCATTAGCATAATGGGCATTCAAAGAATTCATACTAACAACATTGCAATCATGCTCATCATTCACATATTGTATGCCAAGCATTCTATGTAATTCTTCTTCTAGTACTTGAGCACAATTTTCCTTCCCATCATTTTCACGAAAGACATTAAAAAGATGAAGCATATCAGGCAACCTTAATTCCATTTTTTGTAGTTTTCTTTTATAAACTAAACTAGTGATAAAACAAGAAACTAAAAGATTCGATTGCAAAATCTAAAGATATACCTTCAAGCACTAACCTCCCCGGCAACGGCGCCAGAAATTGCGATGTCTACTACACAACCTTCTTCTTGTAGACGTTGTTGGGCCTCCAAGTGCAGAGGTTTGTAGGACAGTAGCAAATTTCCCTCAAGTGGATGACCTAAGGTTTATCAATCCGTGGGAGGCGTAGGATGAAGATGGTCTCTCTCAAACAACCCTGCAACCAAATAACAAAGAGTCTCTTGTGTCCCCAACACACCCAATATAATGGTAAATTGTATAGGTGCACTAGTTCGGTGAAGAGATGGTGATACAAGTGCAATATGGATGGTAGATATAGGTTTTTTGTAATCTGAAAATATAAAAACAGCAAGGTAACTAATAATAAAAGTGAGCGTAAATGATATTGCAATGCTAGGAAACAATGCCTAGGGTTCATACTTTCACTAGTGCAAGTTCACTCAACAATAATAACATAATTGGATCATATAACAATCCCTCAACATGCAACAAAGAGTCACTCCAAAGTCACTAATAGAGGATAACAAACGAAGAGATTATGGTAGGGTACGAAACCACCTCAAAGTTATCCTTTCTGATCGATCTATTCAAGAGTTCATAGTAAAATAACACGAAGCTATTCTTTCCGTTCAATCTATCATAGAGTTCGTACTAGAATAACACCTTAAGACACAAATCTGTTGGGGAACGTAGTAATTTCAAAAAAATTCCTACGCACACGCAAGATCATGGTGATGCATAGCAACGAGAGGGGAGAGTGTTGTCTACGTACCCTCGTAGACCGTAAGCGGAAGCGTTTTATCAACGCGGTTGATGTAGTCGTATGTATTCATGATCCGACCGATCCAAGTACCGAACGCACGGCACCTCCGAATTTTGCACATGTTCAGCTCGATGACGTCCTCGCCTTCTCGATCCAGCAAGAGGGGCGAAGTAGTAGATGAGTTCCGGTAGCACGGCGGCGTGGTGACAGTGTTGGTGAAGAACAATCTCCGCAGGGCTTCGCCTAAGCACTATGAAAACTATGACGAAGGATAAACTAGAGGGGACGGGGTTGCCGGCACACGGCTTGGTGTTTCTTGATGTGTCTTGGGTGCTAGCCCTACCCCTCTATTTATATGTTGAGCCTTGGGGTCGAAACTTGTAGTAAAAGCCTCCACAAAGTCGGTTTCACCCGAAAGGAAAGAGTCCTTCTCGGACTCCAGGGCCAGACGCCAGGGTTCCCGGCGTCTGGACCCAGACGCAGGGACCCTGGCGTCTGGCCCCTGGACTCCGCAAAACTTCCTTTTGCGCTTTCCAAAAACCTCGTGGGCTTTCCCCTTTGGCCCAGATAAAGTGTTCTCGTGCCCAAACATTTCGGGAAACATCCGGAACCCCTTCCGATGGATTCCGGAACCTTTCCGGAGATCAAACACTACTATCCACATATCAGTCTTTACTTCCGGACCATTCCGGAGTTCCTCGTCATATCCGTGATCTCATCCAAAACTCCAAAAAACATTCGGTCACCAACATACATTACTCATAGTACTATATCGTGAACGAACGTTAAGCGTGCGGACCCTACGGGTTCGAGAACTATGTAGACATGACCGAGACACCTCTCTGGTCAATAACCAATAGCGGGACCTGGATGCCCATATTGGCTCCTACATATTCTACGAAGATCTTTATCAGTCAGACCGCATAACAACATACGTTGTTCCCTTTGTCATCGGTATGTTACTTGCCCGAGATTCGATCATCGGTATCTCAATACCTAGTTCAATCTCATTACCAGCAAGTCTCTTTACTCGTTCCGTAATACATCATCCCGCAACTAACTCATTAGTTGCAATGCTTGCAAGGCTTATAGTGATGTGCATTACCGAGTGGGCCCAAAGATACCTCTCCGACAATCGGAGTGACAAATCCTAATCTTGAAATACGCCAACCCAACAAGTACCTTTGGAGACACCTGTAGAGCACCTTTATAATCACCCAGTTACGTTGTGACGTTTGGTAGCACACAAAGTGTTCCTCCAGTAAACGGGAGTTGCATAATCTCATAGTCATAGGAACATGTATAAGTCATGAAGAAAGCAATAGCAGAATACTAAACGATCGAGTGCTAAGCTAACGGAATGGGTCAAGTCAATCACATCATTCTCCTAATGATGTGATCCCGTTAATCAAATGACAACTCATGTCAATGGCTAGGAAACATAACCATCTTTGATCAACGAGCTAGTCAAGTAGAGGCATACTAGTGACACTCTGTTTCTCTATGTATTCACACAAGTATTATGTTTCCGGTTAATACAATTCTAGCATGAATAATAAACATTTATCATGATAAAAGGAAATAAATAATAACTTTATTATTGCCTCTAGGGCATATTTCCTTCAAAATCAACCAAAACCCTAATGTCACCTAGATACTCCAATGTCACCTCAAGTATCCGTGGGTATGATTATACGATATGCATCACACAATCTCAGATTCATCTATTCAAACCAACACAAAGTACTTCAAAGAGTGCCCCAAAGTTTCTACCGGAGAGTCAAGACGAAAACGTGTGCCAACCCCTATGCATAAGTTCACGAGGTTACGGAACCCGCAAGTTGATCACCAAAACATACATCAAGTAGATCACGTGATATCCCATTGTCACCATAGATAAGCACATCCAAGACATACATCAAGTGTTCTCAAATCCTTAAAGACTCAATCCGATAAGATAACTTCAAAGGGAAAACTCAATCCATCACAAGAGATTAGAGGGGGAGAAACATCATAAGATCCAACTATAATAGCAAAGCTCGCGATACACCAAGATCGTACCACCTCAAGAACACGAGAGAGAGAGAGATCAAACACATAGTTGCTGGTACATACCCTCAGCCCCGAGGGTGAACTACTCCCTCCTCGTCATGGAGAGCGCCGGGATGATGAAGATGGCCACCGGTGAGGGATTCCCCCTCCGGTAGGGTGCCGAAACAGGGTCTCGATTGGTTTTTGGTGGCTACAAAGGCTTGCGGCGTCGGAACTCCCGATCTAGGTTATGTTCTGGGGGTTTCTCTATATATAAGAGGGTTTGGCATCGGGAACAAGTCAGGGGGTCTCCAAGGCGGCCACGAGGTAGGGAGGCGCGTCCAGGGGGTAGGGCGCGACCCCCACCCTCGTGCGTGCCTCGGGACTCTTCTGGCCCATCTCCGATGCTCCGTGGGCTTGTTCTGGTCCAAAAATAATCTCCGTCAAATTTCAGGTCAATTGGACTCCGTTTGGTTTTCCTTTTCTGCAATACTGAAAAACAAGGAAAAAACAGAAACTGGCACTGGGCTCTAGGTTAATAGGTTAGTCCCAAAAATCATATAAAATAGCATATAAATACATATAAAACATCCTAGATGGATAATATAATAGCATGGAACAATCAAAAATTATAGATACGTTGGAGACGTATCAGGGATCGATCGATCGCTCGGGTTCAGTAATGCGTAGCCTGTAGTGCAATTGCTCGGGTTCAGTTAGAGCCCAACGCGTCGCTCGGGTTCAGTTAAAGCCCAACGCCTCGCACACACGCGCGTACATATGAGAGAAACGTGCATCGCTCGACCCCCGACCACCCACCATAACCGGGAACGCCCCGATATTTTCCTCGCCCTCGCTTCTACCATGGTTTTTCCGTCATGGACGGCCCAAACAATGTCATCCAGCTGCGTCTCCGGCCCGCCCAAGACGAGAAGCCCATTTTATGTCATGATTTTTTGTCATAGAAGTACGACCCCACCACATCTATAATGATACCGGATTTTGTCACAGTTATCATCATAGAAGTGTCATAAGTATGACAGAAAAAAAATCGTTCGACCCAAAATGTCACGGATGTGTCTTTTTTTTGTACTGAACCTCCCGGTACTCCGAAAAATACCCGATCTTCTTCGGAACCATTCCGGTGTCCGTATATAACCTTCCAATATATGAATCTTTACCTCTCGACCATTTCGAGACTCCTCGTCATGTCCGTGATCTCATCCGGGACTCTGAACAAACTTTGGTCATCAAATCACATAACTCATAATACAAATCGTCATCGAACGTTAAGCGTGCGGACCCTACGGGCTCGAGAACTATGTAGACATGACCGAGACACTTCTCTGGTCAAAATAACCAATAGTGAAACCCGGATGCTCATATTGGCTCCTACATATTCTACGAAGATCTTTATCGGTCAAACCGCATAACAACATACGTTATTCCCTTTGTCACCGGTATGTTACTTGCCCGAGATTCGATCGTTGGTATCCTCATACCTAGTTCAATCTCGTTACCGGCAAGTCTCTTTACTCGTTCCGTAATGCATCATCCCATAACTAACTCATTACTCACATTGCTTTCAAGGCTTATAGTGAGTGCATTACCGAGAGGGCCCGGAGATACCTCTATAATACTCGGAGTGACAAATCCTAATCTCGATCTATGCCAACTCAACAAACACCATCGGAGACACCTGTAGAGCATCTTTATAATCACCCAGTTACATTGTGACGTTTGATAGCACACAAAGTGTTCCTCCGGTATTCGGGAGTTACATAATCTCATAGTTAGAGGAATATGTATAAGTCATGAAGAAAGCAATAGCAATAAAACTACATGATCATTATGCTAAGCTAACAGATGGGTCTTGTCCATCACATCATTCTCTAATGATGTGATCCCGTTCATCAAATGACAACACATGTCTATGGTTAGGAAACTTAACCATCTTTGATTAACGAGCTAGTCAAGTAGAGGCATACTAGGGACACTATGTTTGTCTATGTATCACATGTACTAAGTTTTCGGTTAATACAATTCTAGCATGAATAATAAACATTTATCATGATATAAGGAAATATAAATAAAAACTTTATTATTGCCTCTAGGGCATATTTCCTTCAGTCTCCCACTTGCACTAGAGTCAATAATCTAGATTACATAGTAATGATTCTAACACCCATGTAATCTTGGTGTTGATCATGTTTTTCTCGTGGAAGAGGCTTAGTCGACGGGTCTGCAACATTCAGATCCGTATGCATTTTGCTAATATCTATGTCTCCCTCCTTGACTTGATCGCAGATGGAATTGAAGTGTCTCTTGATGTGTATGGTTCTCTCGTGAAATCTGGAATCCTTCGCCAAGGCTATTGCTCCAGTATTGTCACAAAAGATTTTCACTGGACCCGATGCATTAGGTATCACACCTAGATCAGATATGAACTCCTCCATCCAGACTCCTTCATTTGCTGCTTCCGAAGCAGCTATGTACTCCGCTTCACACGTAGATCCCGCCACGACGCTCTGTTTGGAACTGCACCAACTGACAGCTCCACCATTCAATATAAATACATATCCGGTTTGTGACTTAGAGTCATCCAGATCAGTGTCAAAGCTTGCATCAACGTAACCATTTACGACGAGCTCTTTGTCACCTCCATAAACGAGAAACATATCCTTAGTCCTTTTCAGGTATTTCAGGATGTTCTTGACCGTTGTCCAGTGATCCACTCCTGGATTACTTTGGTACCTCCCTGCTCAACTTATAGCAAGGCACACATCAGGTCTGGTACACAGCATTGCATACATGATAGAACCTATGGTTGAGGCGTAGGGAATGACCTTAATTCTCTCTCTATCTTCTGTAGTGGTCGGGCATTGAGTCTGACTCAGTTTCACACCTTGTAACACAGGCAAGAACCCTTTCTTTGACTGATCCATTTTGAACTTCTTCAAAACTTTATCAAGGTATGTGCTTTATGAATGTCCAATTAAGCGTCTTGATCTATCTCTAGAGATCTTGATGCCCAATATATAAGCAGCTTCATCGAGGTCTTTCATTAAAAAATTCTTATTCAAGTATCATTTTATGCTATCCAGAAATTCTATATCATTTCCGATCAACAATATGTCATCCACACATAATATCAGAAATGCTACAGAGCTCCCACTCACTTTCTTGTAAATATAGGCTTCTCCAAAAGTCTGTATAAAACCATATGCTTTGATCACACTATCAAAGCGTATATTCCAACTCTGAGATGCTTGCACCAGTCCATAAATGGATCGCTGGAGCTTGCACACTTTGTTAGCACCTTTAGGATCGACAAAACCTTCTGGTTGCATCATATACAACTCTTCTTTAAGATATCCATTAAGGAATGCAGTTTTGACATCCATTTGCCAAATTTCATAATCATAAAATGCGTCAGTTGCTAACATGATTCGGACAGACTTAAGCATCGCTATGGGTGAGAATGCCTCATCATAGTCAACTCCTTGAACTTGTCGAAAACCTTTCGCGACAAGTCGAGCTTTGTAGACAGTAACATTACCGTCAGCTTTAGTCTTCTTCTTGAAAATCCATTTATTCTCTATGGCTTGCCGATCATCGGGCAAGTCAACCAAAGTCCACACTTTGTTCTCATACATGGATCCCATCTCAGATTTCATGGCCTCAAGCCATTTCGCGGAATCTAGCCTCATCATCGCTTCCTCATAGTTCGTAAGTTCGTCATGGTCAAGTAACATGACCTCCATAACAGGATTACCGTACCACTCTGGTGTGGATCGTACTCTAGTTGACCTATGAGGTTCAGTAGTAACTTGATCTAAAGTTTCATGATCATCATCATTAGCTTCCTCACTGATTGGTATAGGAATCACTGGAACTGATTTCTGTGATGTATTACTTTCCAATTCGGGAGAAGGTACAATTACCTCATCAAGTTCTACTTTCCTCCCACTCACTTCTTTCAAGAGAAACTCCTTCTCTAGAAAGGATCCATTCTTAGCAACGAATATCTTGCCTTCGGATCTGTGATAGAAGATGTACCCAATAGTCTCCTTTGGGTATCCTATGAAGACACATTTCTCCTATTTGGGTTCGAGCTTATCAGGTTGAAGATTTTTCACATAAGCATCGCAGCCCCAAACTTTAAGAAATGACAGCTTAGGTTTCTTGCCAAACCACAGTTCATATGGTGTCGTCTCAACGGATTTAGATGGTGCCCTATTTAACGTGAATGCAGTCGTCTCTAAAGCATAACCCCAAAATGATAGCGGTAAATCAGTAAGAGACATCATAGATCGCACCATATCTAATAAAGTACGGTTACGACGTTCAGACACACCATTACGCTGTGGTGTTCCAGGTGGAGTGAGTTGCGAAACTATTCCACATTGTTTCAAATGAAGACCAAACTCATAACTCAAATATTCACCTCCATGATCAGATCATAGAAACTCTATTTTCTTGTTACGATGATTTTCCACTTCACTCTGAAATTCTTTGAACTTTTCAAATGTTTCAGACTTATGTTTCATCAAGTAGATATACCCATATCTGCTCAAATCATCTGTGAAGGTCAAAAAATAACGATACCCGCCGCGAGCCTAAACACTCATCAGACCGCACACATCAGTATGTATTATTTTCAACAAGTCAGTTGCTCACTCCATTGTTCCGGAGAACGGCGTTTTAGTCATCTTGCCCATGAGGCATGGTTGGCAAGCATCAAGTGATTCATACTCAAGTGATTCCAAAAGCCCATCAACATGGAGTTTCTTCATGCGCTTTACACCAATATGACCTAAACGGCAGTGCCACAAATAAGTTGCACTATCATTATTAACCTTGCATCTTTTGGCTTCAATATTATGAATATGTGTATCACTACAATCGAGATTCAACAAAAATAGACCACTCATCAAGGGTGCATGACCATAAAAGATGTTACTCATATAAATAGAACAGCCATTATTCTCTGATTTGAATGAATAACCGTCTCGCATCAAACAAGATCAAGATATAATGTTCATGCTTAACGCTGGCACAAAATAATAATTATTCAAGTCTAAAACTAATCCCGAAGGGAGATGTAGAGGTAGCGTGCCGACGGCAATCACATCGACTTTGGAACCATTTCCCACGCGCATCGTCACCTCGTCCTTAGCCAATCTTCGTTTAATCCATAGCCCCTGTTTCGAGTTGCAAATATGAGCAACATAACCAGTATCAAATACTCAGGCGCTACTACGAGCATTAGTAAGGTACACATCAATAACATGTATATCAAATATACCTTTCACTTTGCCATCCTTCTTATCCGCCAAATACTTGGGGCAGTTCCACTTCCAGTGACCAGTCCCTTTGCAGTAGAAGCACTTAGTTTCAGGCTTAGGTCCAGACTTGGGCTTCTTCACTTGAGCAGCAACTTGCTTGCCGTTCTTCTTGAAGTTCCCCTTCTTCCATTTGTCCTTTTTCTTGAAACTAGTGGTCTTGTTAACCATCAACACTTGATGCTCCTTCTTGATTTCTACCTCTGCAGCCTTTAGCATCGCGAAGAGCTCGGTAATTGTCTTATCCATCCCTTGCATATTATAGTTCATCACGAAGCTTTTGTAGCCTGGTGGCAGTGATTGAAGAACTTTGTCAATGACACTATCACCAGGAAGATTAACTCCCAGTTAAGTCAAGTGGTTGTGGTACCCAGACATTCTGAGTATATGTTCACTGACAGAACTATTCTCTTCCATCTTGCAGCTATAGAACTTATTGGAGACTTCATATCTCTCAATTCGGGCATTTTCTGAAACATCAACTTCAACTCCTAGAACATCTCATATGCTCCATGACGTTCAAAATGTCTTTGAAGTCCCGATTCTAAGCCGTAAAGCATGGCACACTGAACTATCGAGTAGTCATCAGCTTTGCTCTGCCAGACGTTCATAACGTCTAGAATTGCTGCTGCAACGGGTCTTGCACCTAGCGGTGCTTCCAGGACATAATTCTTCTGTGTAGCAATGAGGATAATCCTCAAGTTACGGACCCAGTCCGTGTAGTTGCTACCATCATCTTTCAACTTACTTTCTCTAGGAACGCATTAAAATTCAAGGGAACGGTAGCACGGGCCATTGATCTACAAAAGCATAGACATGCAAAAACTATCAGGTACTAAGTTCATGATAAATTAAAGTTCAATTAATCATATTACTTAAGAACTCCCACTTAGCTAGACATGCCTCTGGTCATCTAAATGATCACGTGATCCATATCAACTAAACCATGTCCGATCATCATGTGAGATGGAGTAGTTTTCAATGGTGAACATCACTATGTTGATCATATCTACTATATGATTCACGTTCGACCTTTCGGTTTCAGTGTTCGGAGGCCATATCTTCATATGCTAGGCTCGTCAAGTTTAACCCGAGTATTCTGCAAGTGCAAAACTGGCTTGCACCCATTGTATGTGAACATAGAGCTTATCACACCCGATCATCACGTGGTGTCTCGGCACGACGAACTGTAGCAACGGTGCATACTCAGGGATAACACTTATACCTTGAAATTTAAGTGAGGGATCATCTTATAATGCTACCTTCGTACTAAGCAAAATAAGATGCATAAAGGATAAACATCACATGCAATCAAAATATGTGACATGATATGGCCATCATCATCTTGTGCCTTTGATCTCCATCTCCAAAGCACCGTCATGATCTCCATCGTCACTGGCTTGACACCTTGATCTTCATCGTAGCATCATTGTCGTCTCGCCAACTATTGCTTCTACGACTATCGCTACCGCTTAGTGATAAAGTAAAGCAATTACATGGTGATTGCATTTCATACAATAAAGCGACAACCATAAGGCTCCTGCCAGTTGCCGATAACGGTTACAAAACATGATCATCTCGTACAACAATTTATATCTCATCACGTCTTGACCATATCACATCACAACATCTCCTGCAAAAACAAGTTAGACGCCCTCTACTTTGTTGTTGCAAGTTTTACGTGGCTGCTACGGGCTTCTAGCAAGAACCGTTCTTACCTACGCATCAAAACCACAACGATTTTTTGTCAAGTGTGATGTTTTAACCTTCAACAAGGACCGGCCGTAGTCAAACTCAATTCAACTAAAGTTGGAGAAACTGACACCCGCTAGCCACATGTGTGCGAAGCACGTCGGTAGAACCAGTCTCATGAACGCGGTCATGTAAAGTCGGTCTGGGCCGCTTCATCCAACAATACCGCCGAATCAAAGTAACACGTTGGTGGTACGCAGTATGACTATTATCGCACACAACTCATTGTGTTCTACTCATGCATATAACATCTACACATAGACCTAGCATGGATGCCACTATTGGGGAACGTAGTATTTCAAAAAAATTCCTACGATCACGCAAGATCTATCTAGGAGAAGCATAGCAACGAGCGGGGAGAGTGTGTCCACGTACCCTCGTAGACCGAAATCGGAAGCATTCAGTAACGCAGTTGATGTAGTCGAACGTCTTCACGATCCAACCGATCCAAGTACCGAATGTACGGCACCTCCGTGTTCAGCACACGTTCAGCATGATGACGTCCCTTGATCTCTTGATCCAATTGAGGACGAGGGAGAGTTTCGTCAGCACGACGGAGTGGCGATGGTGATGATGAACTTACCGGCGCAGGGCTTCGCCCACTACGACGATATGACCGAGGTGTTAAACTGTGGAGGGGGGCACCGCACACGGCTAAGGGATTGTCTGTTGTGCTTTGGGGTGCCCCCTGGCCACGTATATAAAGGAGAGGGGAGGAGGAGGCCGGCCCAAGGGGGCGCGCCAAGGGAGGGAGTCCTACTTGGACTCCCGGTCCAAGTAGGATTCGCCCCCCCCCCTTTCCTTCCAACGGAGAGGGGAAAGGGGAAAGGGGGAGAGGGAGAAGGAAAGGGGGGCGCGCCCCCACCCCTTGTCCAATTCGGTTTGGGCAAGGGGGGGCGCCACCTCGTGGCCCTTCTTCCCTCTCTCCACTAAAGCCCAATAAGGCCCATTAACTTCCCGGGGGGGTTTCGGTAACCACCCGGTACTCCGAAAAATCCCCGATCTTCTTCGGAACCATTCCGGTGTCCGTATATAACCTTCCAATATATGAATCTTTACCTCTTGACCATTTAGAGACTCCTCGTCATGTCCGTGATCTCATCCGGGACTCCGAACAAACTTCAGTCATCAAATCACATAACTCATAATACAAATCGTCATCGAACGTTAAGCGTGCGGACCCTACGGGTTCGAGAACTATGTAGACATGAACGAGACACATCTCTGGTTAATAACCAATAGCGGAACCTGGATGCTCATATTGGCTCCTACATATTCTATGAAGATCTTTATCGGTCAAACCACATAACAACATATGTTATTCCCTTGTCATCGGTATGTTACTTGCGCGAGATTCGATCGTCGGTATCCTCATACCTAGTTCAATCTTGTTACTGGTGAGTCTCTTTACTCGTTCTGTAATGCATCATCCCGTAACTAACTCATTAGTCACATTGCTTGCAAGGCTTATAGTGATGTGCATTACCGACAGGGCCCAGAGATACCTCTCCGATACTCGGAGTAACAAATCCTAATCTCGATCTATGCCAACTCAACAAACACCCACCTGTAGAGCATCTTTATAATCACCCAGTTACGTTGTGACGTTTGATAGCACATAAAGTGTTCCTCCGGTACTCGGGAGTTACATAATCTCATAGTCAGAGGAATATGTATAAGTCATGAAGAAAGCAATAGCAATAAAACTAAACGATCATTATGCTAAGCTAACAGATGGGTCTTGTCCATCACATCATTCTCTAATGATGTGATCCCGTTCATCAAATGACAACACATGTCTATGGTTAGGAAACTTAATTAACCATCTTTGATTAACGAGCTAGTCAAGTAGAGGCATACTAGGGACACTCTGTTTGTCTATGTATTCACACATGTACTAAGTTTCCGATTAATACAATTCTAGCATGAATAATAAACATTTATCATGATATAAGGAAATATAAATAACAACTTTATTATTGCCTCTAGGGCATATTTCCTT
>NC_057805.1:491802279-491807331 GCF_018294505.1 Triticum aestivum | reverse complement strand
GCATCCAAGGTCGCAGGCCTGGGCGAGTCTCGCTATGGCTCGTGTTGCCGACGCGCGCTGCTAGAAACTGTCGGCTCCTGCTGCGACTTGGGTGCGGGGTAGATTGAAGTCGCTGCTGACTGTAGGAGTAGTTTGCCTGCTGGGCGACCGCAGTCTTCAACATCTCAATGGCGATCCAGGCCTCAATCTCAACCAGGGTATTCCCTGTGATCGGAAGCACGGCAAGATTGGTAGTCGCCGCCAACATGTTGTCGACGGGGTTGGAGAAGTGACCTGCCAGCGTCAGAAAACGATGCAGAGGCAACTGAACTGGCGATAGATGCGGGGCCGGTTCAGGCTGGTGCCGCTGAGCCGACGGCGGCTGTCCGTCTCCATTCGGGGGTGCGACCCGGGTCAACTGGGGTATAACCGGCTCTTCAGGGGTACTCGTCCCTGCCCCCGGAGCGGGCGTATCTTACGGTGTGTTAAACAAGCGCGTGGGCTCAAAATTGGGCGGCAGACGACTCATGTGCCTCCTTTGATGGACCACGTCTGAAGCATTCTGATGGAGACTTATGTGCCAGGTTTCTGCCTTCAAACGATCCACCTCATTGTGGATCTGGTTTTGCACTTCCACCATGCGAGCGTTCGCAGCGTTGAGATCCTCCTAAACCTTAGCCATCTGCTCACGAAGCTTCGTTACCTCTGTGTTGCACTCCGCCTGGTTTTCCATGGTTACCGGGGTCTCTAGGAGCATTGCTCAGGTGGCCATTAACTCCGCCAAAGCCTGAGCCGACGGTTTGTCTAAACTGGCCGTACCCGGAGCCGACGCTGAAGTGTCGGTCCCTGTCACGGCGCTGATACGTCTCCAACGTATCTATAATTTTTTATTGTTCCATGCTATTATATTATCTGTTTTAGATGTTTCATATGCATTAATATGCTATTTTATATTATTTTTGGGACTAACCTATTAACCTAGAGCCCAATGCCAGTTTCTGTTTTTCCTTGTTTTTGACTTTTACAGAAAAGGAATATCAAACAGAGTCCGAACGGAATAAAACTTTATGATGATTTTTCTTGGACCAGAAGACACCTATGAGGCTAGGAGAGAGGGCCAGAAGAGTCCCGAGGAGGCCAAAAGCCTCTAGGGCGCGCCCCTGGCTTGTGGCCCCCTCGAGGGTCCCCTGACCCTATTCCAGCTCTATATATTCTCAAATATTCCCCGAACACCAGAAGTGTCCAAAAAATACTTTTCCACTGCCGCAATCTTCTGTTCCCGTGAGATCCCATCTTGGGGCCTTCTCCGGCACCCTGCCGGAGGGGGATTCGATCACGGAGGACCTCTACATCAACCTTGCTGCCCTTACGATGAAGCGTAAGTAGTTTACCACAGACCTAAAGGTCCATAGATAGTAGCTAGATGGCTTCTTCTCTCTCTTTGATCTTCAATACAATGTTCTCCTTGATGTTCTTGGAGTTCTATCCGATGTAATGTTCTTTTGTGGTGTGTATGTTGAGATCCGATGAATTGTGGATTTATGATCAGATTATCTATGAATGTTATTGGAGTCCTCTAAACTCTTTTATGCATGATTAAGATATCTTTGTATTTCTCTTCAAACTATCGGTTTGGTTTTGCCAACTAGATTGGTTTTTCTTGCAATTGGACAGGTGCGTAGTTTTCGGTTCAATCTTGCGGTGTCCTCACCCAGTGACAGAAAGGGTAGCAAGGCACGTATTGTATTGTTACCATCAAGGATGAAAAGATGGGATTTATATCATATTGCTTGAGTTTATCCCTCTACATCATGTCATCTTGCTTAAGGCGTTACTCCGTTCTTATGAACTTAATACTCTAGATGCATGCTGGAAAGCGGTCGATGTGTAGAGTAATAGTAGTAGATGCAGGCAGGAGTCGGTCTACTTTTCACAGACGTGATGCCTATATTCATGATCATTGCCTTAGATATCTTCATAACTTTGCGCTTTTCTATCAATTGCTCAACAGCAATTTGTTTGCCCACCATATGTGATCTTCAAGAGAGAAGCCTCTAGTGAAACCTATGTCTCCCGGGTCTATTTTCCATCATATATTTTCAGATCTATAAACCAAAAAACCCAAAAATACCTTGCTGCAATTTATTTATATTTACTTTAGTTTGCTCTTTTATTTATCTTTTATACCTTTCTCTATCCGATCTCACTCTTGTTCGTGAACGTGAAGGGGTTGACAACCCCTTTTCGCGTTGTGTGCAAGTGTTTGTTAGTTTGTGCAGGTGCATATATTGGAGACTTGCTTGTGCCTCCTACTAGATTGATACCTTGGTTCTTAACTGAGGGAAATACTTATCTCTACTTTGTTGCATCACCCTTTCCTCTTCAAGGGCAAAAATCAACGCAAGCTCAAGAAGTAGCAGGCGCCCGCTTCTGTGGAGCCTGAGCCGGCGCAGTCCCCGCCATATAGATGGCTGCCCAATGTGGTTGCTCGAAGGCGTCCCAGGCGGGCTCATCATTAGAGTAGCTCCCAAGCTTACCAACGAAAAGTGGGAGGATTGACTTGGTGTCGTCGACCGAGCATTCGTCATCAGAGTAGACAAGGGTGTCTCCGCTGGACGCGGAGTTATCCGCAAGATAGACTCCCTGGGTGAAGCCAACGAAGACATGCTTCCGGGTGATTTGAGGCCGGCCGGCTTGGGCGCGACGAGCCGGCTCGACGATGTCGGAGGAGATGTCCGGCTCAGGGCCCGATTCACCGACCTTGCCAATGAAAACGTCGATCTTGCCGAAGGGGACCCGCTACCCGTACTCGATTGAGTCAGCCTCGGGACCCCAGCCTGAATCGTTGATGTAGAGCTTGCCGCGGTGACTCTTGGTCATCCGGCCGACCGCGTATCCCTCGATCCCTGGGAGAGTGATACCTCTCCAACGTATCTATAATTTATGAAGTATTCATGCCATATTTACAACAATTTTATATGGTTTTTGTATGATTTGATTAGAACTAACCCAGACTAACATTGTTTTCAGCAGAACTATACCTTGGTATCTTTTTTGTGCAGAAATAAAAGTTCTCAGAATGGGCTGAAAATTTATGGTGATTTTTATGGACCAAAAGAGACCCCCGAAGCACCGGAGCTGAGCCAGGAAGTGACCGAGGAGGCCACAAGCCTAGGGGCGCGCCCCCCGGCTTGTGGGCCCCTCGGGCACCCCCTTGACATGAGACCGATGCCAAAAATTCCTATAAATACCAAAACCCCTAAAAGAACCCTAGATTGGAAGTTCTACCACCGCAAGCCTCTGTAGCCATGAAAAACCAATCGGGAGCCCGTTCCGGCACCCTGTCGGAGGGGGAAACCATCACCGGAGGCCATCTCCATCATCCCGGCGACCACCATGATGAGGAGGGAGTAGTTCACCCTCGGGGCTGAGGGTATGTACTGGTAGCTATGTGTTTGATCTCTCTCTCGTGTTCTTGATTTGGCACGATCTTGATGTACCGTGAGCTTTGTTACTATAGTTGGATCTTATGGTGTTCTTCCCCCTCTACCTTCTTGTGATGAATTGGGTCTTGCTCTTTGAGGTTTCGTTATGTCATATTGCGTATTGGATTTGAGAACACTTGATGTATGTCTTGCGATGGGATATCTATGGTGACAATGGGATGTTTATTGATTCACTTGATGTATGTTTTGGCACTCAACTCACGGATTCCCGAGGTGACATTTGGGTAATCTATGCATAGGGCTTGATGCGTGTTTTCGTCCTACGTTCTCTGATAGAAACTTTGGAGTGATTCTTTGTCGCCCGTTGAGGGATTGCCATATGATTTAATTATGTTATCATTGTTGAGAGACTTTGCACTAGTGAAAGTATGAACCCTAGGCCTTTTTTCAAGCATTGCAATACCATTTTTGCTCACTTTTGCTACTTGCTACCTTGTTGTTTTTATATTTTCAGATTACAAAAACCTATATCTATTGTCCATATTACACTTGTATCACCATCTCTTCGCCGAACTAGTGCACCTATACATTTTACCATTGTATTGGGTGTGTTGGGGACACAAGAGACTCTTAGTTATTTGGTTGCAGGGTTGTTTGAGAGAGACCATCTTCACCCTACGCCTCCCACAGATTGATAAACCTTAGGTCATCCACTTGAGGGAAAATTGCTACTGTCATACAAAACTCTACGCTTGGAGGCCCAACACGAGTCTACAAGAAGAAAGGTTGCGTAGTAGACATCAGAGAGCTCCCTCCAAGAACTCAACACTATCGTGCGTAGGCACCACAGTGAGCGCCAACTGTCGTGGTTGTCACAGCAGATGTCCTTGAAAAAGGACTTAGTCGTGAGGCCATCGCAGCTAGGTAGTAGCTCAAACAGGGTTGATCGGAATCGAGAGGCACGAGTTTACCCAGGTTCGGCCCCTCACGGCGGAGGTAAAAGACTACTTCCTATGTGATTGATTATTGCTTGAGATCTCGATTCCAAGGGTGTGACTTTGGCTAACCTAGTACTCGAGAGCTTGTAACTTAGTCCTTTCTAACCTAGGGGCTCCCCTTTATATAACAGGCGAGTCCACCTGCTTACAACTGACTCTGAATCGTATTACAACCCGTGCCTAAGTCTATTTCCTACTTATCTTGTCCCTCAAGCAAGGGAGATTCCTTTTGGCTTCCTTCTTGAGCCAGCCTGCCAGATACTGGGCTACGAGCCGGCCTTCTGCTCAAGCCGCCTCCTGGGCCCTGAACTCTATGACTCATCGTGACCCAAAAAACAAGGTTGTTTATGAGCCGCCAAAACGATAGCCCGGTCATATCTTGGTCGGGTCATACCGTGGGGTATATCCCCAACACCTAGAGTAGTTTTTCTTCATATAAGTATTTCGTCTTCCTGCTAAGCTTCTGCTTCTTCGAAGAAATTGTTTCCTTCAAAGAATTTGTTAAAGTTCTGCCATTTACTCCTCCTCTGGTTGATAACTTGCGCTTTCAAGATTTCTTACGACTTCACTCGGAGATAGGTTTATTATTGAGCTTTCAACAGAAACCTAAATCTCGACTAACTTGGACC
>NC_057805.1:491800057-491801999 GCF_018294505.1 Triticum aestivum | reverse complement strand
AAACTACGAAAAAAAGTAGTTGTACTAAAGTTGCATCAATTAATGTGGATAGTAGGGAGTGTGTCTTCTCGTTGTCTTCATCTTCTTCGTTGCAGTAAATTGTTCCTTGAACCGCACACCAAACCAACTATTTCACACAACAACTTTTTGGGGTCATCTCCGACACGCAATCTTCTCGATAACAAACTCCTTGATAGCTACCATTTTACTCTGTGTGCACTAACAAACATATTGGCCTCTCAACTGTTTTGTCCAACAATCTTTAAACCACTCAATGGGCACTAGAACAAAAACATTGCCAAGTTGTACTTCAATAATAAAAATATTTATATATTGAAAATTGTACAACTACCTCAATATAAGTGTTTAGAGGTCCTTTTCTTTAAAATGTTAGTGTATACAATAAACCAATCATGTAACTTTTTTGATATTCATGAAAAGTCCATTTAACGAAAGAATAATTCATGTGTGCCAACATATATGCTGGCATACTTGCTTAAGTTAATATAAATGCTCACATATTTATTGGCATACTTTTAAAGTTAATGTAAATGTTCACATATTTGCTGGCATACTTGTTTAAGTTAATATAAATGTTCACATATTTTAAACGGAAATTCCCATGTTTAAAAAGGTTCATATATAAGGAAAATATATGAATGTATTTCAGAAAAAAATACATTTAAAAATATATAGGTGAAAAACTGTTCATGCATGTCTAAACATATGTTCATATACTTTTAAAATGTATTTGTGTATTTTTCCTGAAACAATAAGCAAAACAATAAAACATTAAAATCTGAAAAAATAAAAGATACAATTATAAAATAACGAAAAAAGGATGCACAAATATAATACTCCTGCAGAATATAAAAAATATAAAACTGGAAAATGAAATAAACGGTAAAAGAAAGAAGGAAAATGCTTGCCTTCAGCCGGTTGATTTCTCGAAAGAAATCCGCCGCCTCGGCCGGGTGCCACGCGTCCTGGTGTGGACCACGCACCGCCTGAGAGCTGCTCGCCTCCAACTTTATCTCTCCATTCTGTCTCCTACCTTTCTCCTTCACTTACATCTTCCCCCAATTGCCAAGCTCTTCGCTCCCACGCATGGCGTACCTCGATTGGCGCTACTGAAGGGGATATGAGCGCCACCTAGATGCATCAGGGGACGCCCCGTGTTGCTGTGATGGAGGCGTTGGGGACGGGGCAAGCGCCATCGCTGCCATGGACCGCGTGCTTCATCAGTAAATCCTCATATACATCAGGCGAGCCATTCACTATGATTATTGCAACATAACCGGTGTTGCGGAAACATAGTCAGTGTTGCAAAAACATAGCTGCTTCAAAAACATCCCTCGTGCTTCAACAAGAACGGCAGAGCTGCAAGACAAGGTAACCGCTATGGCGGGATGTTTCTGAAACATGGCCTATGTTGCAGAAGTCCACGAGACCATGAGAAATAAATTCCGCAACACAATCTTTGTTGCAAATATTTCCGTTACACGAGCTCTGTTGCAAAGATCCGCAACACAATCTTTGTTGCAAATGTTTCCGCAACACAAGCTCTGTTGCAAATGCTTCTGCAACACTACCTTTGTTGAAAAGATGAGGACGGGGCTGGGCCGCTGGATAGCGCCAGATCTAACGACCGCCAAACCGGCGGATCTTTTAAACGCGTAGCTAGCCCCAAGAAAGAAAGGGAATGGAATGAAAATTGAAAAAAGAACGGGAAGAAGAAAGGAAGAGAAGTGTGGGGCGTTATTGGGCTGGCCTGCCGAGTATAGATTGTGTGCCGTGAACTCCGTAATTCGCAAAGAGCAAATAGGAAACGCCCGTGGTGCTAAAAGAAAAAAAGGAAGAAAAAAAAAACGCTCGTGTTCCTCCTAACCTGTAGCCGCGCCGCCGCTCTCCTTCCCCCTGCCCCCGCCGCCCTCTTGCAGCG
>NC_057805.1:491362554-491442554 GCF_018294505.1 Triticum aestivum | reverse complement strand
TAAATTTAAATAATAATTCAAAAATATTAATAAAGTTCATTTTAAGTTTCTAAACTTAGTTGCAAAAGGAATTATTCCATTTAGGTCTTTTATTTAAAGTCAACACAATAGTTTCAAATTTCTTTAAATTCTAGCATCTACTGAATCCTACCTAATTTTCTTTATTATTCAATTTTGATTTTCAATGAGATAATTTGAAACTATATTTTACTAAGTTTATTCTGTAAAAAGTTTCAATTAATTTGGATTTAGAAATTGCAAGTTATGCCCAATTTAAATTTGAATACATTATGTTTGAATTTGAATTTTATACTATTCGAAGGCTAAATATTTTTGGACTAGGTGAAAGTGTATTTCATAAGGATCGTTCTGCAAAAAAGTTTCACTAAATTAGCATTTATAGATAAAAGTTACGATGGTTTGAAGTTCCAAGGGTTTTCTATAAAACTGCCAAATAATTCAATTAAACGGAAATTGTTCTGAATAATGTTTTGGATAAGGTGGGACACGTGCCAAGACGTGATTGGCCGGTACCAATTTGGTAAGTGAGTGCGTGTGTGAGCTGTTGGATTGAAACAAACGGACGAGATTAGATCTGGGCCTCACCGGGGTTAGGTCACCGTAGATGTCGCTGGAAAAATGCAGGCATGACGCTGAACGACGGTGCTACGCCCTTGGTTCAACATATTTGGCGCTCGGGGAGTCTTGGGGACGGGGAGGGGCTCGGGTGGATGCGGCTCGATGCGGTGGTGCTGATGGTGGCCTCGGTTGCCCTCAGGGACGATGGAAACGACGGCTGCGGGGCTCGCCGGAGAGGCGGCCATGGCGGAGCTCTTGGGTTCGGATGGCTTACACCAAAACGAGCGCTTCTGGGAGAACCAATGGGTCAGCGAGATGCACGAGATCAAGGGGAAAAAGATGGACAAGGGGGCGCAAGCGAGTACCCAAGGGGGAACTTATTTGGGAGGGTTGCCGTGGTTGGATTCTAGCCGGCGATGGCATCGGTCGAGGGATTTATTAAGAGCCTAAATATTATCTGGAACTTTTTAAGAATACTTTTATGCCCAAATAATAATTTACTTTGCCACCCTATTTTGGGATTCAAAATTATTCCCTAAACCTTGTAGGTTTCATCCTGTTTTCCCGAATTTCAAACAAGGTTTCAAATGTTGGCACAGGGTCTTTGACCCTCTAGGTTGATTAATCAAGTCAATAACAAGCAAATCTTCGGCAATGTTAGTTAACTCGAGAGCAAGCAAGGGTTTTCCATGCTACTCTTATTGATGAGCACACTACCGAGACTCCCATGGAGCTCAATTTTCACCTCCGTGCGACTGATGGTGACCCCTTGTCTAGTATGACACGATATCGTCATCTTGTCGGGAGTCTTGTTTATCTAGCTATCACTCATCCAGATATCTCTTACCATGTCCATATTTTGAGTCAATTTATTTATACTCCCACTTCATCACTACAGTCACCTCCTTCGTGTTCTTCAATATTTTCGCAGTACGGTCTCTCACCGCTTGTTCTTCTCCCACTCCAGCTCATCACAAGTTCAGGCCTATTCAGATGCTATGTTGGCTAGTGATCCCTCTGATCACCGTTCACTTTCTGTTTACTGTGTTTTTCTTGGTGGCTCTCTCATTGCCTGGAAGATGAAGAAACATATTGCAGTTTCCCATTCGAGTGCAGAGGCTGAGTGGTGTTGATGCTTTTTTTGTGCGTCGATGTGCGGGATTAGGTTATTGCTCTTTAGTATGTGCCTTCTCAGTTATAGTTGGCGGATTTCTTTACAAAGGACTAGACTAGAGCGCATCATGACTTCTATCTCTCAAAACTCATTGTTGTTGATCCATCATGAGTTTGAGTGGAGAGGAGGTGTTAGATTACTGTATATAAAGTCATGTAGCCTTTTGTATTTACCCCATTGTATAAGGGTATCGTGCATATTTTCTATACATGTAAATGTATATTATATACCGACCTATGACACCATGAAAATATAAGTTGCATATTTTCTAACAGGTTCCAATTGTGAATCAATATCATGCCCTTAAAGGCTGGAATAACAAGAACAGAATCTATCTATCTATTTAAGATACTGGCTCCCTGCATTTGGAGACTCTTGATGCGTCGGGGGTTGTGGAGGATGCCACGAGTCCCGCCAGTAATGGTGTGTACCGTTGGGCATGTCGGTTTTCATGGTTTTGAGAAGGTATTACCTGGTTTTCTGTGTTTCTTTCTTTTCGTTCTTTCCAACGATTTTAATAGTTTTTTTATTTTGGTATTTTTCAACTGAGGAGACGCGCGGTACGTCCGCTTTGCGCCTGCCCCGACGTATTTTAGGCCCAAATTTGGGCCGGAAATGGATCCGCGCGGACGCGTTTTGGAAATGAGTCGGCGCGTTGGGTGAGCATTTTTATCCACGACCACCCATACAGACGGCGGTGGATGAAATGGGATGGCACGTTGGAGTTGCTCTAAACATCTGCGGAAAGATCTGAGTGCACTTACCTTAAAAAAAAATCTGTGTGCACCATGCAACACTGAATGCTAAAAACCTCGGCATTTCATCAAGTTATTCGAAATATATAGCTATATCATTCCTGTAGCAGTAAAATCTGCAAGAATGAAACAACCGGTATTTGCAGGCTATCAGGATTGAAATAGGCAATTTACCAGTACAAATTTCAAACCTCCGAATTGTCCTGGGTAATACTTACATGTTTATCGCTGGGTAATCATGCCTGCGAAATTTGCAATGTTGTGAACCAAGCTAAGTTTTGTCCAATGTACGTACTATGTACTCGCTCCGTTCCAAATTACTCGTCGTAGAAATGTATGTATCTAGAATTAAAATACATCTAGATACATCCATACCTGCGACAAGTAATTCGGAACGAAGGGAGTATCTGTCATGGGATGGTACCACGCCGGCGGCGGCCAGCTCCATTGCTGCCCCTTCCCGAGACACTGCACCTTCTCAACCCACGGTAAGCTTGATGTCGTGGTCGACGTCGTCCTTGCGCCGCGCCGCGCCGCTTGCGACAGGTCGTCGTCGGTGTAGTAGACGCAGCCGGCCAGGTGCACCTCCCCTGGTGGACACGCACGCACAGGGACTCAGTCGTTGGCCCCGACCAACACCGCCGCCTCGCCGATGTCGTGCGTCTTGACGCTTCCATTGCCCTCCGTCCAGGATCCTCACCTTGAATGACCACGTCCGCCGCCCGCGCCACCCTTCCTTCCGTCATCTCCTTGACCACCACCATCAGCCCGCCTGGCGACGCCACGAGGTACCCGCGCCGCATCGTCCAGCCTTGGCGTCACGGCCGTGCTGCTGAATTCGCCGGTGTCGGCGTCGCGCTCCTCCACGATCTGGGGAGTAGAACCTGCCGTCGTGGTGGATGGCGTCCTCCACGCCGTCCCGCGACCGCGAGCCTCCACGCGGCGTCCGAGGATGGTGCGCATCTGCTGGGCCTCCAGGATGCACGTGCCAATCGGCTGGTGGCCGCCGGCCGGGGTATGGCGGTCCCCTGCGGGAAGGCGAAGTAGGAGCCCCCGTTGAGCGCGTGGAGGCAGGGGATGGTGGTGATGGCCGGTGATCGGGTTCACGAGGTGCATCGCGGCCGCGGGAGGAGCCGATGAAGGCATGGCTACGCAGAGCGGGGGGCGGGGAGTGCACGGAGACGGCGCGGCGGTCGGCGAGGGTGGCGGTCTCCGGAGTGTCGCCTGGGAGCACGAGGCACGGCGCCTCCGGAGTGAAAGCGTGGCGGTCCGGGAAGCCAAGGCGAGGCGGTCCGGGAAGCGCAGGCGGGCGGTGGGAGGCTGGCGATGCCGGCGCCGGCGGCCTCTGCCTTGTATCGCGGGATGATGCTCCGACTCTGATTCTAAATAATCTCTCCCTAATAATAATAATAAAGCATGAATTGAGTCGGTCGGGTTCACCGTCGTGGCTTTTTTGCATAAAGGTCCCTGTGCTTTTTAGTATTTGACCCGCAGTCCATGGATAAGTGAAAAACGATTCGTCCACGCAGTCTTATTTTCCACCCGCGCCGCACAAGGATGGATAAGGCGAAGGGGGCGACAGATGCTGATGCGAGGAGGGAGAGAGTGGGAGGAGCGCGCATACACAGGAGGCGGGTGGCGGGGCCAGGGAGGAGGAAGACAGCCACGACGACGCCCAGTGCCGCGGGGCCGGCGGCGAGGAGAGCTCCGGGGTCACCGGATCGAGCGTCGCCGGGGAGGGGGACACTCCATGGCGGCGGTGCTTGGGGCTCTGACGAGCGGAGGCGAGCGGCGACAGGAGGCGACAGGAGAAGCTCCGCGGCGACGCCCTGAAGGCCATCAGCCATGGTCGTTGTGGTTCCGCGTGCACCCGCGAGCGGCTGCACGCTGGGGGGAGGCGGAGCTCGACGCAGCGCGCGAACCTAGCCTTGGTGCGACGGCGACGCGGCTGCTGTCCTCCCGTCCAACCCGCAGCACGTCGAGCCTCACCGGAGTTCCTCCATGACGCCGGTAGGAAGTCCCTATCCCGCAGTCTCTCTCTGCTTCCTTCCCATGTTCCCTCTCTGAATCTCTCTCTCCTTCCTTTCTTCAGTAAGCAGCTGCCACTACCCTCCATGGAGCCCCGACGCCTCCGCCATGAACCCATCCATCCCTCTTGTGCGCGCTTCCCTGCAACTCCAGACGCCGCCTGCAGCTCTTTGCATCGAGCAGCAGCAGTTCGGGCAGAGGACGACGCCTCTGCCTCGACCGCTCGCCCCCTCTGCTTCGCGCTGGACTGCCAAGCCCCTCCCGTCCTCATCCCCGTGCAGCTGCGCGCTCTCGCCTGCCCCCACGGCGAGCTCCGCCTCCTGCGTGCGGTCGCCGTCTCCGTCAACCTCCACCACCTACTGCAAGTTGGTGCCCAGGGCGTCGCAAGCTGCCAGCGGCGGCAGAGTTGCTGCTCCCGTGTCGTGATTGGACTCCGTGTTCTTCTCCAACAGCAAATACGTGTTCTTCTCCAACACCAATCAATGGATTTCCCGAGCCGGATTTGAGTTCCTACTATAAGAAGGAAGGGTCCTCGGACCAGAAGCTCCATCAAATCAAATCAAATCCCGTCGAAATTGCAATTTTCGTCGAAACATCCATGTCGCCGCCGAGTTCGCCGGAGGAAGAAGAGCAGAGTTCGCCGGAGGAACCAAAACGTTCGTCCAACCGTCCAATGTCGTTGTCGGCGGCTACAACACAGGTATATATCCCCTTGATATTCATTGGATGCAATTCCCTGTTTTAGCTGTTGTTTCTGTCCCCTGACTATGCTATGTAGGAGCTTTTTCTTTTCTTTTTAGTTATTGATACGTCTCCGTCGTATCTACTTTTCCAAACACTTTTTGCCCTTGTTTTGGACTCTAACTTGCATGATTTGAATGGAACTAACCCGCACTGACGCTGTTTTCAGCAGACTTTCCATGGTGTTATTTATGTGCAGAAACAAAAATTCTCGGAATGACCTGAAACTCCACGGAACGTCTATTTGGAAATAATAAAAAATTGTTGCAAAAGATGAAGACCAGGGGGCCCACACCCTGGCCACGAGGGTGGAGGGCGCGCCCTCCCCCCCTAGGGCGCGCCCCCCTGCCTCATGGGCCCCCTGGAGCTCCTCCGACGCCAACTCCAACTCTATATATTTGCTTTCAGGGAGAAAAAAATCAAGGAGAAGAAATCATCGCGTTTTACGATACGGAGCCGCCGCCAAGCCCAAAAACCTCTCGGGAGGGCTGATCTGGAGTCCGTTCGGGGCTCCGGAGAGGGGGATTCGTCGCCGTCGTCATCATCAACCATCCTCCATCACCAATTTCATGATGCTCACCGCCGTGCGTGAGTAATTCCATCGTAGGCTTGCTGGACGGTGATGGGTTGGATGAGATCTATCATGTAATCGAGTTAGATTTGTTAGGGTTTGATCCCTAGTATCCACTATGTTCTGAGATTGATGTTGCTATGACTTTGCTATGCTTAATGCTTGTCACTAGGGCCCGAGTGCCATGATTTCAGATCTGAACCTATTATGTTTTCATGAATATATGTGAGTTCTTGATCCTATCTTGCAAGTCTATAGTCACCTACTATGTGTTATGATCCGGCAACCCCGAAGTGACAATAATCGGGACCACTCCCGGTGATGACCATAGTTTGAGGAGTTCATGTATTCACTATGTGCTAATGCTTTGTTCCGGCACTCTATTAAAAAGGAGGCCTTAATATCCCTTAGTTTCCATTAGGACCCCGCTGCCACGGGAGGGTAGGACAAAAGATGTCATGCAAGTTCTTTTCCATAAGCATGTATGACTATATTCGGAATACATGCCTACATTACATTGATGAATTGGAGCTAGTTCTGTGTCACCCTATGTTATGATTGTTACATGATGAACCGCATCCGGCATAATTCTCCATCACCGATCCAATGCCTACGAGCTTTCCACATATTGTTCTTCGCTTATTTGCTTTTCCATTGCTACTGTTACAATCACTACAAAACACCAAAAATATTACTTTTTCTACGGTTATCTTTGTTACCGTTACCACTACTATCATATTACTTTGCTACTAAACACTTTGCTGCAGATACTAAGTTATCCAGGTGTGGTTGAATTGACAACTCAACTGCTAATACTTGAGAATATTCTTTGGCTCCCCTTGTGTCGAATCAATAAATTTGGGTTGAATACTCTACCCTCGAAAACTGTTGCGATCCCCTATACTTGTGGGTTATCAAGACTATTTTCTGGCGCCGTTGCCGGGGAGCATAGCTCTATTCTTTGAGTCACTTGGGATTTATATCTGCTGGTCACCATGAAGAACTTGAAAGATGCTAAGACAACAATTTATCCCTCAACTACGAGGGGAGGTAAGGAAGTGCCATCTAGCTCTGCACTTGATTCACCTTCTGTTTTGAGTAAGCTTGTGACACCTAAACCTGCTTCTGCTATTCGTTCTGATAGGTCGCATATTATTGATGATGCCACTTCTGCTATGCATGATACTTATGATGAAACTACTTCTATGCTTGATACTACTGTGCCCTTAGTGAATTTCTTGATGAACAGATTGCTAGGGCTAGAGAAAAAGAAATTATTGAAACTGATTGTATTGATGAAATTGATGATGAAGACTTGCTTGTTATTCCTGAGGGTTATGTTTTTGATAAAGAAGCTTCTGCAGCTATTTTAGCTTGCAAAGATAGTTATGAACTCAAGAGGTTATTAACTAAATGGAATAAGAAATCTCTTAATGATAAAATGAGACCTGACCCTGCTTTTGCAACTTCACCTATCTGTGTTACCGATAAGGATTATGAATTCTCTGTTGATCCTGATATAATTACTTTGGTTGAATCTGATCCTTTTCATGGTTATGAATCTGAAACTGTTGTGGCACATCTTACTAAATTAAATGATATGGCCACCCTGTTCACTAATGATGAGAGATCTCGCTACTTTTATATCCTTAAAATATTTATGTTCTCATTAAAGGGTGATGCTAAGATATGGTTTAATTCTCTTGATCCTGGTTGTGTGCGTAGTCCCCAGGATATGATTTATTACTTCTCTGCTAAATATTTCCCTGCTCATAAGAAACAAGCTGCTTTAAGGGATATATACAATTTTGTGCAAATTGAAGAAGAGAGTCTCCCACAAGCTTGGGGGAGGCTTCTCAAGTTACTTAATGCTTTGCCTGATCATCCTCTCAAGAAAAATGAAATACTTGATATCTTTTATAATGGACTAACCGATGCTTCCAGAGATTACCTGGATAGTTGTGCTGGTTCTGTTTTCAGGGAAAGAACACCGGATGAAGCTGAAATTCTATTGAATAATATGTTGACAAATGAAAATAATTGGACACTTCCTGAGCCAGCTCCTGAGCCATTCCTGAGCCTATTCCTAAACCAACTCCGAAGAAGAGAGGTGTTCTATTTCTCAGTCCTGAAGATATGCAAGAGGCAAAGAAATCTATGAAAGAAAAAGGTATTAAAGCTGAAGATGTTAAGAATTTACCTCCTATTAAAGAAATACATGGTCTTAATTTACCGCATGTTGAAGAAACATATGATCTTAATCCATTACCTATTAAAGAAACTCATGGTCTTGATAACCCGACACAGGTAGTAAAGGTAAATTCTCTCTATAGATTTGATGAAGGTGATATTCCTCACTATAAGTCTGCTAGACAATGCTTAGAAGAGTTTGATAATTTTATTGTCAAACAAGAAAACTTCAATGCTTATTTTGGTAGACAATTGAAATACAATTCTGATACGCTTGAACACTTGAGTAATTACATGGCTGATGTTAGAGGTGAACTTAAACTCATTACTAAACATGCTTCTATGGTTACCACTCAAGTAGAACAAGTACTTAAAGCTCAAAATGATTTGCTCAATGAAATGAATAGTAAGAAAAATGATTATGCTGTTAGAGTGGCTACTAGAACTGGTAGAATGACTCAGGAACCTTTGTATCCTGAAGGCCACCCTAAGAGAATTGAGCAAGATTCTCAGAAAAATAATATAGATGCACCTAGTTCTTCTAAAAATAAGAAAAAGAAAAATGATAGGACTTTGCATGCTTCTAGTGAACCTATTGCTGAACCACCTGAGAATCCAAATGATATATCTATTTCTGATGAGAATCCAAATGATATATCTATTTCTGATGCTGAAACACAATCTGGTAATGAACATGAACCTAATGAAAATGCTAATGATGATGTTCATGATGATGCTCAACCTAGTAATGATAATGATGTAGAAATAGAACCTGCTGTTGATCTTGATAACCCACAATCAAAGAATCAACGTTATGATAAGAGAGACTTTGTTGCTAGGAAACATGGTAAAGAAAGGGAACCATGGGTTCAGAAACCCATGCCTTTTCCTCCCAAACCATCCAAGAAAAAGGATGATGAGTATTTTGAGCGCTTTGCTGAAATGATTAGACCTATCTTTTTGCGCATGCGATTGACTGATATGCTCAAAATGAATCCTTATGCTAAGTATATGAAAGATATTGTTACTAATAAAAGGAAGATACCGGAAGCTGAGATTTCCACCATGCTTGCTAACTATACTTTTAAGGGTGGAATACCAAAGAAACTAGGAGATCCAGGGGTACCCACTATACCATGCTCCATTAAAAGGAATTATGTTAAAACTGCTTTATGTGATCTTGGAGCCGGTGTTAGTGTTATGTCTCTCTCTTTATATCGTAGACTTGACTTGAATAAGTTGACACCTACTGAAATATCTTTGCAAATGGCTGATAAATCAACTGCTATACCTATTGGTATTTGTGAGGATCTGCCTGTTGTGGTTGCAAACGTTACTATTTTAACGGACTTTGTTATTCTTGGTATTCCCGAGGATGATAGTATGTCTATTATTCTTGGAAGACCTTTTTTGAATACTGCAGGGCTGTTATTGATTGCAACAAAGGCAATGTCACTTTTCATGTTAATGGTAATGAGCATACGGTACACTTTCCGAGGAAACAACCTCAAGTTCATAGTATCAACTCTATTGGAAAAATTCCATCAATTATATTTGGAGGTTTTGAATTTCCTCTTCCTACTGTCAAGAAGAAATATGATATTCTTATTATTGGGGATGTGCATATCCCCGTTAAGGTAACATAGTGTTATTCAAAATTTCTCCGGTTCCATGTTAGTCGGAATGAGTTTGTTAACAAGACCTGATCAACCTTGTTAGTGGATTCCTTTTGATGAGCATGAGATGGATGAAACTAGAAGGCACAACCTTCTGTACCCTCTTTCTACTTTCTGTTATTTAGTTGAAATAAAGTGAAAATAGTATTTTTCTGCCTGTTTTCTGATTTATCCGTGCAATATAAAAATACCCCGAAAATAAAAGTTCTCCAAATGCCCTGAAAATGGAATATGATTTTTTCTAAAATATTTGAGGATTTCTGGAACTGAGAACACAGCAGGGGGGTCAACCACCTGGCCACGAGGGTGGGGGCGCGCTCTACCCCCCAGGGCGCGCCCCCCTACCTCGTGGGCCCACGGTGGCCCTCCTCCACTTATTCCTGCACCCATACACTCCTTCTTCCTCCCACAAACACCAATATCCAGCTCAAGCACGAGTTCTAGCTCATTTTGCTGCGATTTTTGATCTCCTTGCTCAAAGCACCTCTCACAAAACTGCTTGGGGAGATCGTTCCTTGGTATGTGACTCCTCCATTGGTCCAATTAGTTTTTGTTCTAGTGCTTTATTCATTGCAAATTTGTGGTGCCTAGGTGACCATGTTCTTGAGCTTGCATGTCAAATTTATATGGTTCCAAGTAGTTCTAATGCATGATATAGGCTCTAGGCACTTGTAGGAGTAGTTGCTATCAATTTCATTAAGTTTGGTTTACTTTTGTTTGAAGTTAGTAAAAATTTCAAAAAAATATCAGAGGAAGAAATATGTTTAGGAAAATGTTCCAAGGTGGTTCTTCAAGGAAGCAAGGACCCAGGCTTGTAATGCGTGATGCTGACGAGGAGCCACTAAGGGACGCTCTAGTGCGGCCCTGTGAATGGCCTTCAGAAAATTTTATGGATCGAGCGGGAATCAAGGAAGAATTTAACGCATATTTGCGTAACGCCGATCTTGTGAGCTTTGAGGCAGACAAATGCCCCCAGTACCATCATCTCACTAGCTCATTTGTGAGGAGGTTTGAATTTTCATCTTCACGTAATTCTCCAACTGTCATGTTTGATCTTTATGAAAAATCTTATACCATGGACTTAGAGGATTTTACTTCTGCTTGCAAACTTCCACAATGGGGTAGTGTTAGTGATCCCCGTAAATCTGAATTTAGAGATTTTCTTGCTGGTATAACCGTAGGGGAATCTAGAGATATAGCACAAGCTACCATAGGGAGCATTCACTTTCCTGCTATACATTATTTTGCTCTCTTCATAGGTAGGTGCATAAATGGTAAAGATGAAGCATGTCATATGTGTGTGCCTGACCTTAGCATTCTTAGGAGTGTTGTGTTAGGAGACCAATCTTATAATTTGGGAGCCATTGTTGCACGTAGGTTGCATCATAATAGATTTAATGGAGATTTCTTTGGAGGAATTTATGCAACCCACTTAGCTGATTCTCTTGATGTGGATGTTCGTGAGGATGATATGGAGTTGCCTCCTACTTATTTAGACTATAATTCTATGGTCTACCACCAGTTTGTCGAGAGGAATGAATCACCTCTCCAGTATCGACTAATCTTTGACAAACGGCGTGATGTCTGTATTACTCTCCCTGCTCCTGCCTTCTTTGATTATCAGGCAAAAGGAAGATATGTTATTACCAGAGAGGAGGCAGATGAGTACGAGAGGAGGGCGGAGGCAGCTCGACGCCACGCTGCAGCTCAGGAGGCGATAGCCTCTGCATCTCAGTACGACCCCAGCTACACCTACGGGTATCCGCCAGGCCATCCCTGGCAATGAACCAACTTAGGCCAAAAGTCTAAGCTTGGGGGAGTACGTATTTCCCACCGACATTACATTTATGTTCACACACTCATTGCTAGATGTCGGTGCTCATACTCTTTCACTGTAATATCCATGCTAGTTTATTTTCTTTTTTGCTTTCTTCTTGTGTGTTTGATAAACTTTAAGAAAAAACAAAAAAAATAGTAGTAGTTAGTTTACTTTTCTTGTCGTAGTAGTAATAATTAAAAAAGAAAACCCAAAAATATTTCCTGTTCTTCTTTTGCTTGTTGGGAGCTTTCCCGTGTAAATAGTTTTTATTTCTTTTCTTTGGGGGTCGATAGGAGAAGACCATGATTAAATTGTTGAAGTGGCTCTTATATGCATTATTGTTGATTTAACCAAGAGCCCATATTGCCTTGTCTTCTCCTGTTTATTGAATGCTCGCATATTCCAGCTTAGTTCAATGCACGTGCACTCCTATTATTATTCACTTCATTCGGTCGTGCAAGTGAAAGTCAATTATGATGATATATGATGGACTGACTGAGATGAGAAAAGCTGGTATGAACTCGACCTCTCTTGTTTTTGTAAATATGATGAGTTCATCGTTCTTGATTCAGCTTATTATGAATAAACATGTTTGCAATGACAATTAGAGATCATAGTTACTCGTGCCATGCTTGATTAGCTATGAGTTATAATGGTTTACCTTGCGTGCCAACATGCTATTAAAATGGTTATGATGTGGTATGATGGGGTGGTATCCTCCTTTGAATGATTTAAGTGACTCGACTTGGCACATGTTCACACATGTAGTTGAAACAAATCAACATAGCCTTCACGATATTTATGTTCATGGTGGATTATATCCTACTCATGCTTGCATCCAATGTTTATTAATTTTAATGCATGTTCATGACTGTTGTCGTTCTCTAGTTGGTCGCTTCCCAATCTTTTGCTAGCCTTCACTTGTACTAAGCGGGAATACTGCTTGTGCATCCAATCCCTTAAACCCCAAAGTTATTCCATATGAGTCCACTATACCTTCCTATATGCGGTATTTACCTACCGTTCCAAGTAAATTTGTATGTGCCAAACTCTAAACCTTCAAATAAACATTCTGTTTTGTATGCTCGAATAGCTCATGTATCAACTAGGGCTGTCCGTATCTTCCATGCTAGGTGGGTTATTCTCAAGAGGAGTGGACTCCGCTCCTCACTCATGAGAAAATGGCTGGTCACCGGGATGCCCAGTCCCATGCTTTATGCAAACTAAATAAAAATAATTGCAAACAAAACTCCCCCTGGGACTGTTGCTAGTTGGAGACACTCGTTGTTTCGAGCAAGTCATGGATTGATGCTTGTTGGTGGAGGGGGAGTATAAACTTTACCATTCTGTTTGGGAACCGCCTATAATGTGTGTAGCATGGAAGATATCGCCATCTCTTAGTTGCTATGTTGACAATGAAAGTATGCCGCTCAAAATATTATTTATCTCTATTTCAAAAACCGAGCTCTGGCACCTCTACAAATCCCTGCTTCCCTCTGCGAAGGGCCTATCTATTTACTTTTATGTTGAATCATCACCCTCTTATTAAAAAGCACTAGCTGGAGAGCGCAGCTGTCATTTGCATCCATTACTATTAATTTATATTGGGTATGACTATGATTGGATCTCTTTTACCATGAATTACAATGTCTAGTCAGTCCTTGATCTTTAAAGGTGCTCTGCATTTATGTTTTGCGGTCTCAGAAAGGGCTAGCGAGATACCATCCTGTTATATCATATTATGATTGTTTTGAGAAAGTGTTGTCATCCGAGATTTATTATTATGGCTCGCTAGTTGGTTATGCCATTGATATGAGTAAACATGAGACCTAAGAGTTATTGCAAATGTGGTTAGTCATAATCTTTGCTGAAAACTTGAATGCTGGCTTTACATATTTACAACAACAAGAGCAAACAGAGTTTGTAAAAGTTTTTCTTTATCACTTTCAGTTTATCAACTGAATTGCTTGAGGACAAGCAAATGTTTAAGCTTGGGGGAGTTGATACTGAAAGAACATGCGGTGCCCCCATGTTTGGTTTTGGCAATTGATGACAATCTCTATGGACTAATGATTGCCTTGAGTTATATTTGAAGGGTTTGTCCATAGGCTTTTCTTGGAGTCCATTTGTTGGTTTCAAGGAGAGTTTGTGATGACCAAGGTGCTATTAAGGAATTATCCAAAGATCGGTCATGTGAGTGTTGAGCTTATTGCAAGCATGTCTTGAAGAAGAAGATTGTGTGATCATTCATGTCTACCTTCAAGACAAATGAAGAGAGTTGGAAAGATTCAACACACAAAGCGCACAAGATGTACCGAAGGATCAAGTGATCCCATGGTATGGTAAGCATTGTCCATTACGCTTTGTGTGCTAACCCATGGTCTTCGTGAGAGTTCTTTGTGGGGTTAGGTTGCGGTGTGCAAGTTCAAGTGGAGCATCACGAGGAGATCAAATGCTTGAAGCTTGCCGTCCATTGTGGTGACAATGGATTTATGAAGATGTGCGGAAGAGTGGCTCACCCATAGTGGAGTATGGGGGAGCAATCAACTAGTCTTCATCGAGCCAACGCAATCAAGAAAGGTGGTCCATCTTGAGGAGTAGATCGTCATCATCTAGCTCAAGTGGATCATGTGCAAGGCAAAGGTTTGCCCTTGATAGGTTTTCTATTTTACCGGTCTCATGGTAGTTGTGGGAGACCGGGTTATAGGATCGATTGCCGTACTATCAAGGGGGGCTCTCGATGAGTTGCTTGATCGTATCGTTCGTAGAGAGCTCAAACCATTGCATCCTTGCATCATCTTTATTGGTTCTTGTTTGGTTCTTCTCCTTGTGAGATTTGGAGCTTATGGTCATTTTTATGACAAGCTCGAGTTCATCGAAAACGAAGTTCACATGCATCTTCTATGATGTTTTCGATGTTGGAGGGTATGCCGGTTCTTCTCTGTTTTTTTCACTCCTTTGTTTGTTAGGCATACCTCCCCTGCCTCTTCTTACTATAACCAGTCGTTGTTTTGATGCTACTCGTCTTCCTCTATCCAACAAGCTTGAGTTTGCTCAATTCGGAGCTCATTTGCAGAAGTTATGGCAGTTCTGGTTTTATTGTTTACCTCTGTTGTCTTCTCTGCAAAATGAAGGACTCCTAGTGTTGCTGATCTGGGGCATGCGGTAGTACTGCTCTCCGGAGCGGTAGTACCGCAGGCCCTTGCGGTAGTACCGCAGTCCCCTGCGGTAGTACTGCAGGTGCTCACGGTAGTACCGCTCTGTGGGAGCGGTAGTACCGTGGCCTCTGGCCAGGTGCAGCTGCTCGAGCGGTAGTAGGGGCGGATGCAATTTTTTACATCTGCACCCTACGCGGTAGTACTGCACCGCGGGCGCGGTAGTACCGTGGGCTCTGGCCAGGCACAGCAGCATGAGCGGAAGTAGGGGCGGATGTAATTTTTTACATCCGCGCCCTACGCGGTAGTACCGCTCCACGTGTGCGGTAGTACCGTGCCGGATTTTTGCGCAGGTCCTCCCTCAGCGGAAGTAGATACGGAAGTAATTTTTTACTTCCGCGCTTCCTCTGCGCCTAGTGTTGCCTGCCTTACGGTAGTATTGTAGGGGCGCGCGGTAGTGCCGCTCCGGTGGTTCTACCGCTCGTTGCCCTGTGCAACATGCCTTCATTTGGCCAGTGCCGCACAAGCGGTAGTACCGCAACCTGCAGCGGTAGTACCACAGCCAACCGCGGTAGTACCGCAGCTCGGTGCGGTAGTACCGCGTCGTGCGGGTTGAGTGAGGGGATAACGGTTGGATTTCTCCCCACCTATAAAAGGGGGCCTTCTTCCCCATTGAGACTTATCTCTTGAGCTCGTGTTCTTCCCCCATTGTTGACCTTCTTCGAGCTTGCTATCTCTCAATCCCTTCATGGATTCTTGCTAGTTTTTGGGGGAAAAGAGAGAGGAGATCTAGATCCACGTTTCCACCAATCACTTTCTCCTCTATGTGAGGGGAACCCCTTGGATCTAGATCTTGGAGTTCTTGGTGTTCTCCTTCTTGTTCTTCCTCTCATTTTGCTCCCTAGCATTAGTTGCTTCGGTGGGATTTGAGAGAGAAGGACTTGGGCACTCCGTGTGCCCTTGCCATTGCATTTGGTGCATCGGTTTGAGTTCTCCACGGTGATACGTGGAAGTGAAGTTGAGAAGCTTATTACTCTTGGGTGCTTGGTACCCTTGAGCTTGTTACTCTTGGGTGCTTGGGCGCCCTAGACGGTTGAGGTCACGTCGGAGCCATATTCCATTGTGGTGAAGCTTCGTGGTGTCGTTGGGAGCCTCCAATTAGGTTGTGGAGATAGCCCCAACCTTGGTGGTGTTCGGAGCTCAATCATTGTGGTGTAAAGCTCCGGGCAAGCGTCGGGGTCTCCAATTAGGTTGTGGAGATCGCCCCGAGCAATTTGTCGGGTTCGGTGACCGCCCCCAAGGGTTGCCATTTGTACGGGTTCGGTGACCGCCCTCAAGGGTCCCTTAGTGGAATCACGGCATCTTGCATTGTGCGAGGGCGTGAGGAGATTACGGTGGCCCTAGTGGCTTCTTGGGGAGCATTGTGCCTCCACACCGCTCCAAACGGAGATTAGCATCCGCAAGGGTGTGAACTTCGGGATACATCATCGTCTCCGCGTGCCTCGGTTATCTCTTACCCGAGCCCTTTACTTATGCACTTTAGGTGAGCCTAGTTGTTATATTTCTTACTATCACATAGTTGTTTATCTTGCTTAGCATAAGTTGTTGGTCACATAGGTGAGCCTAGTTGTTTTAGGTTTTGTGCTTGACAAATTAATCGTTAGGTTTATTCCACATTTGTTCAAGCCTCAACCGTAATTATTTTAAGCGCCCATTCACCCCCCCTCTAGGCGACATCCACGATCTTTCAGAGTCTCCGTCGTATCTACTTCTCGGAATGACCTGAAACTCCACGGAACGTCTATTTGGAAATAATAAAAAATCGTTGCAAAAGATGAAGACCAGGGGGGCCACACCCTGGCCACGAGGGTGGAGGGCGCGCCCCCCTGCCTCGTGGGCCCCCTGGAGCTCCTCCGACGCCAACTCCAACTCTATATATTTGCTTTCGGGGAGAAATAAATCAAGGAGAAGAAATCATCGTGTTTTACAATACAGAGCCGCCGCCAAGCCCTAAAACCTCTCGGGAGGGCTGATCTGGAGTCCGTTCGGGGCTCCGGAGAGGGGGATTCGTCGCCGTCGTCATCATCAACCATCCTCCATCACCAATTTCATGATGCTCACCGCCGTGCGTGAGTAATTCCATCGTAGGCTTGCTGGACGGTGATGGGTTGGATGAGATCTATCATGTGATCGAGTTAGTTTTGTTAGGGTTTGATCCCTAGTATCCACTATGTTCTGAGATTGATGTTGCTATGACTTTGCTATGCTTAATGCTTGTCACTAGGGCCCGAGTGCCATGATTTCAGATCTGAACCTATTATGTTTTCATAAATATATGTGAGTTCTTGATCCTAGTGTCTTTAGAACACTTTGTTGCTCTCTTGCACTTGTCGTGAGGTTCTATTGATCTTGGGGGAGTGACGATCCTATTTTGTGCTCGTTGTATCCAGTTACAAAACTAAATTGTGCACAAATCATGGGGAGCTTCTCTAGTTTCTATAGAACACTCCTTTGCTCATATCATAATTTATTTCATTCATGTGGCACGTAGGATCATTGGTCTAGTTGGCTCAATTGATATCCGTTGATTGCTTGCTTCAATTGGTATCTTTTGATTGCTTGTTTGCTTGTTTCTCTCTTTCTTATGTCTTTGTGGCATATCTTTCTTTTGTAAACTTTGGGCCTAAATATAGTTTGTTTTCCTCCTAGTATTTACCGTCAAACTTGTGTATTGCATTCCACTCTCTTGTTGATAAATACACAAATTATGGAGGAACACAATTTATATTGGCCTTCTAAGCTTTTCTCCCATTTTGGCAATCGATGCCAATGGGGGAGAAGTTTCAGAGAGTTTTGTGGAGAAGTTTAGAGAATTCTCTCCTCTTGCTTTGGTTTTGTCCCTAAGCATTTGCATCTCTTAGTCATGCATCATTGGTTGTTGCATTGCATGGTGATGCATAATTCCTTATATAAACTCTCTTGAAAGTGATTGTCATCAATTACCAAAATGGGGGAGATTGAAAGAACATGTGGTGCCCCCATGTTTGGTTTTGGTAATTGACGACAATCTCTATGGACTAATGGTTGCCTTGAGTTATATTTGAAGGTTTTGTCCATAGGCTTTTCTTGGAGTACATGTTAGGTTTCAAGGAGAGTTTGTGTTGACCAAGGTGCTATTAAGGAATTATCCATAGGCTTTTCTTGAGTTATATTTGAAGGTTTTGTCCATAGGCTTTTCTTGGAGTACATGTGTTGGTTTCAAGGAGAGTTTGTGTTGACCAAGGTGCTATTAAGGAATTATCCAAAGATTGGTCATGTGAGAGTTGAGCTTATTGCAAGCATGTCTTGAAGAAGATCATTCATGTTTACCTTCAAGACATCATCCAAATGAAGAGAGTTGGAAAGATTCTAGGTTGATCAAGACTAAGTCAAGAGTGAATCAAGTTGATCAACTCACAAAGCGTAGAAGATGTACCGAGAGGGATCAAGTGATCCCATGGTATGGTAAGCATTGTCCATTGTGCTTTGTGTACTAACCCATGGTCTATGTGAGAGTTCTATGTGGGGTTAGGTACGTGTTCATGGGCTTGCCTCAAGAGGAAGATATCACTCAACCCATGGAGAGGATGACATCAAGTGGTGATCGTCATCAACATTGTCGTGTGCAAGTTCAAGTGGAGCATCACGAAGAGATCAAGTGCTTGAAGCTTGCCGTCCATTGTGGTGACAATGGACTTGTGAAGATGTGCGGAAGGGTGGCTCACCCATAGTGGAGTATGGGGGAGCAATCAACTAGTCTTCATCGAGCCAACGCAATCAAGAAAGGTGGTCCATCTTGAGGAGTAGATCGTCATCATCTAGCTCAAGTGGATCATGTGCAAGGCAAAGGTTTGCCCTTGATAGGTTTTCTATTTTACCGGTCTCATGGTAGTTGTGGGAGACCGGGTTATAGGATCGATTGCCGTACTATCAAGGGGGGCTCTCGATGAGTTGCTTGATCGTATCGTTCGTAGAGAGCTCAAACCATTGCATCCTTGCATCATCTTTATTGGTTCTTGTTTGGTTCTTCTCTTTGTGAGTTTTGGAGCTTATGGTCATCTTGATGACAAGCTCGAGTTCGTCGAAAACGGAGTTCACTCGCATCTTCTATGATGTTTTCGATGTTGGAGGTTATGCCGGTTCTTCTCGGTTGGAGGTTTCACTCCTCTATTTGTTAGGCATACCTCCCCTGCCTCTTCTTACTATAACCAGTCGTCTTGTATCCAACAAGCTTGAGTTTGCTCAATTCGGAGCTCATATGAAGAAGTTTTGGCAGTTCTGGTTTTCCTTGGAGTATACTTGTTTTCGTGGCAGTGCCTTTAGGATGGCGCCAGCGGTAGTACCGCGGTACCCAACGGTAGTACCGCTTAGGAGTCACAGGCGGCAGTACCGCTCCGCAGCGGTAGTACCGCCGGTGGGTCCTCAGCAGTAGTACCACTGCGGTACCAGGCCCCTGCCGCGTCGACTCGAGGGGTCTTTTTTCGTGTCGGATTGTGCGGTACTTCGCAGCGGCAGTAGAGCGGCAGTGCCGCTCATGAGCGGTAGTACCACCCTACCACCGCGGCAGTACCGCTCGAGTCCGTATCTCTCCTGCCCTCCTAACTCCACGGTAGTACCGCTGCCTTATGCGGTAGTACCGCCCTCTGCGGGGCTGTTTTGGGGGTAACGGTTGGATTGTTCCCCCCACTATAAAAGGGGGTCTTCTTCCCCATTCAACCTTATCTCTTGAGCTCGTGTTCTTCCCCCATTGTTGACCTTCTTCGAGCTTGCTAACTCTCAATCCCTCCATGGATTCTTGCTAGTTTTTGAGGGAAAAGAGAGATGAGATCTAGATCCACATTTCCACCAATCACTTTCTCCTCTATGTGAGGGGAACCCCTTGGATCTAGATCTTGGAGTTCTTGGTGTTCTCCTTCTTGTTCTTCCTCTCAATTTCCTCCTAGCATTAGTTGCTTCGGTGGGATTTGAGAGAGAAGGACTTGGGCACTCCGTGTGCCCTTGCCATTACATTTGGTGCATCAGTTTGAGTTCTCCACGGTGATATGTGGAAGTTACAAGTTGAGAAGCTTATTACTCTTGGGTGCTTGGTACCCTTGAGCTTGTTCCTCTTGGGTGCTTGGGCGCCCTAGACGGTTGGTGGTGTTCGGAGCTCAATCATTGTGGTGTAAAGCTCCGGGCAAGCGTCGGGGTCTCCAATTAGGTTGTGGAGATCGCCCCGAGCAATTTGACGGGTTCCGGTGACCGCCCCCAAGGGTTGCCAAAGTGTACGGGTTCGGTGACCGCCCCCAAGGGTTGCCATTTGTACGGGTTCGGTGACCGCCTCAAGGGTCCCTTAGTGGAATCACGGCATCTTGCATTGTGCGAGGGCGTGAGGAGATTACAGTGGCCCTAGTGGCTTCTTGGGGAGCATTGTGCCTCCACACCGCTCCAAACGGAGATTAGCATCCGCAAGGGTGTGAACTTCGGGATACATCGTCGTCTCCGCGTGCCTCGGTTATCTCTTACCCGAGCCCTTTACTTATGCACTTTACTTTGTGATAGCCATATTGTTTCTTGTCATATATCTTGCTATCACCTAAGTAGTTTTTCTTGCTTAGCATAAGTTGTTGGTGCACATAGGTGAGCCTAGTTGTTGTAGGTTTTGTGCTTGACAAATTAACCGCTAGGTTTATTCCGCATTTGTTCAAGCCTCAACCGTAATTATTTTAAAGCGCCTATTCACCCCCCTCTAGGCGACATCCACGATCTTTCACACGGCCCACCAACACCATGGCCCTCTCGTCCATCTCTTCCACCCCATCCCCATCTTCTCCGATGCCGACCTCGGCAAGCATGCCGGCGACGCATCTCCTGCCCCCTCCTCTACGCATTAGTCCCAGCGCCCAACATCTCCACTCCCCCTCCTCCTCGCCATCTCCTCCACCCCCTTCCCCGTCTCCTGCCGCTGACTGCCGCCGGCCATGTGTTGCTTCCTTGGCGGCGGCGCTTCCGCATAGTCCTCCTCCTCCTTCCCCACTGTTACTGAAGCGCCCCATGTGGAGGTACTATGCTTGGCTACTGCCTCTCCTTCCCAATCCTCATCCCTCCCACCCGTGCCGCCTCCAAAATTCATTTTTTTTGTTACCCAGAGTTCAATTCGTTTGTTACCCAGAGTTCAATTCGTGCGCCCAAGTCGAACTCTCTAGAAGGGACGAGGATCTAGAAGCCAGTTTTGCAGAGTTGCAGTCCAATATAAATCAAATGGGTAGGCAGATGGGACTCAAGCTGCTTGCACTACACCTCAAGAGCCACACGCTCGTCACGCCAATCTGGAGGTGAATCTAGCTGCTTGGCTACCCGTTTTCCCATGGGACTGGTATACTACAGGCCGTTATGTTTAAGTAGTGATTGTCTGATGCCCTTTTAGGTCAGAAGATAGATGAGGCGAGATCTTCAGAGCCAATATTGTTTTTCACATATGTTCTAAGCAAACAACTAAAAGAAGGGCATACTATGATTGACAAATGATTCCATGGCCTATTTGTAGATTCGTGGTGGTGTTGTACACAAATTCAGGTTCGCTGTGCATATGTAGCAAAGTGTTCAGTCAAACATGTCTACTTCGTTCTTGTTTGTCCTGGAACCATTTATAAATGTGTGCTCAAGCTATAGTATATATGTTTTTTCGATTCATTGCTGCCATTTATCTTCTCATTTAAGTTTGGTGTGCCTAATATACTGGCACACAATGAGCAATGTTGAATACTTGGAAGAAAGGTAGCATAATATATTATTTTGTCTTCTACAGCTGTTCCAAGGAAAGGAGCAGTTCTATTAAGGATGGATATGATAATATGTATTGGAGAATGCTCGTCGTCCTGGTAATTTCGGAGATCTGGCATTAGCACAATCTTCTTATCTTTCAAATTTTGTAGTTATCGGCTCCAACGCTCACATGTCTTGCGATTGTGAAGCCAATGTAAGGAGTCTGATGCGCCCGCTGGCGTGCATTCCTTCAGTGCCTCTCCTCTGGCATCAACCTGAATGACCACGACAATCGCTGAATGTGAGGTGATCATTGCTTTCAATTCATTTTTGTGTTTATACTGAAGTGATTTGGTGTCTGTTTTGCAGGATAGTTTAACTTGCGAGAAAATACTATTGCATTTAAAAAAAGCGATTATGCTTGATCTTACAAGCAATATTGCATTTAAAGAAGTGTTTCTCACTAAGGAAGGTAATTATAATAAGCATAAGAATCAGCATGTGATTGTTTTTAGGATAACTGAAATATGCAAAAAAAAAATTGCCAGAAGATCCTGATCTTACTAAGCACAGAGTTCTTGGCTTAAGTACCAGGCAGTAGGTGACTGGTTTTCATGGCGTTACAGCCAAATCTTGCTTTATGTAATGTAAGAAGAGGCTGAAAGTTTGTTCTATTAAGCAGCAATCTAATGATATATACATACAGCAAAGGTTGCCTGCAAGAAGCATTGCCTTCTGTACGTTGAGCATTTGTTTGTATATCTAAGCTCAATAAATTGCGTTTCACAATGACAATTCAGATATGTTGTTAGTCGTTCGGCTTAGCAATTCTAGAAGTTGTAGTTCCAGCCAAACATCCAAATACTGAGCTCAAATTGCAGAAAATACTGGGTGTTCAGTACTTGATTTTGGACTATATGTTCACCTATCTCTAGGGTGCCATGATCTCATCTAAAGGATCTTTTTTACTAACACATACCTTGATGTCGACATCGACAGCAACAGAGATAATATACGCCATATAATCTTGTAAACATATGTGTAGATCAGTACAAGTACTTTCAGTCTTCCTCCTTGTGAATTAGTCTTTCAAGCTGTAGATGGTCAGGAGCCGCCTGAGCCCTGCAAAGATAATGTTCAAGCTACAGCTTGAGTCAGAATTTGTACGGATACATGAAAATGTGATGTATGCCGAGAAAAGGTCTGTTTGCTATACAATTCAATTTTTAGCTTGCAATTGCAGTTAGAAGTTCAAACCCGCAACTCAAGTATGTTGTTAATTTATGATGAGCATCCACTTGCAGAAGATTTGTGCCTGGATGTGCTAATTGACAGTGAAATGTAGAAATAAGTCGCAACTTTGTAATATCCATCTGATATGTGAAACAAGAATTGTTACTAATTCACAACATGTATCTACGATTGTGAGATGGGACACCATGTGCACAGGGGAGGCAACACAAGGTCGAGAGAAAATCCCATGTGGAAAGAGATGCAACATATGGCAATCATTACAGATGTTATATTTTTGTATATGTTGTAATTATTCATGCAAAGGTTACAGGCTTGATGCACAATTATAAGTATCTGGAGGAGCTGACGAAGCATGGAGTTTTTTCTTTACAATACAAAGAGTATGAGTTAGGAGACGTTGAAGTGCAACTACAGAGCAAACATGACAGAGGTGAAGCTTTTACTGGAGAAAGTCGCGCAAAGTCTTTTTTGAGGAAAAGTTGTGTTTTCTTACAGCCGTGGAGTAGGATCCAGATAGGGAAGGGAAGGGGCTAGAGCAACAATAGTGTCCTTACCCATTAGACTTTAATTCTATATCATTTACCCGATTACTGCCGAAATAGAAGAAGATGAGATATGAACTTGGCTCCTGAGCTCAAATAATTGCAATAAAATTCAATGAAGTCTTAATGTTTTAGAAACAAACATGTTGGACTGTTCTAGCTGTGTGCTACATTTCATGAATTTTGCATACAGATAAAACACTTGAACGTGCTTGCCTATTTTCATTTGTATTCACTATACCCCTGATACTTATGAGCTCAGCAACATAACTGAATATCTGAATAAGATATGGATTTTTTTAATAGTTGAGAGGACCCTCCACATTTTTTGTCAAATAAACTACTCCTGTATCAATGCATCCTGGTGTTCCGTGCGCATCTTACTAGTAGGGAAAAATGATAAACAACCCTGTGCTGTGACCCACATGTATTATTATCTTTGCAATACCAAAATGCACAAAGCTCAACTTTTCATCAATATAGGAACAGCAGCACAAAAATTTCTGTGATAATAACATCTGAGTGCACTGTGCAATACTGAACGCAAACAACTCAAGTTTTCATCAAGTTATTTGAAATAGCAATATAGCATTCCTGTAGATATTACTGTACACCAGGATGCATATGCCGATACTAGTGAGATGCCAGGATTGAAATAGGCAAGAATATCATATATAAAGAATGTATGGAGAAAAGCAAAATAACTCAATAATGCAAAACGATCAGTTTTGCCCCACTAATAACGGAAACAGCGGTACAAAATACCAGTGCTAACATCTGAAGAAAGAAGTGAATGGAAAAGGCTCAAATTTTTCATCAAGTTACTTGAAAGCTGTACACCAATCCAGTAACAATAAAATCTGGAAGAGCGCCAATATGCACTAGGATGCATATGCCACCACTAGCAAGCTGCCAGGATCGAAATAGGCAAGTACTCCCTCCGTCCCGAATTACTTGTTTTAGTGTCTAGAACTCTAGATACATCTGTATCTAGATAAATCTGAGACAAGCCTTTTGGGACGGAGGTAATATATCTTAACCGAATTAAGAATCTATGGACAAGTGCAAATATAACCATGATTCAAATGCATTGTTCGATAGCAGAATGCAATAAGCTCAACTTTCTGACGAATTCAAGTTATTCCAAATAACAATACAGCATCCTAGTGTGAGTAGCAATGCATTGTTCGATAGCAGAATGCAATAAGCTCAACTTTCTGATGAATTCAAGTTATTCCAAATAACAGTACATCATCCTAGTGTGAGTAGCAACACATTGTTAAAATAAAAATACCAAAAAGCAAACAGCTCAAGTTTCTCAGAATGAGCAGCACAACATTCTGTAGCAATGACATGTACAGAAGGATCAGAAAAGAACCCAAGGAGAATGCATTGTGCAATACTAGAATGCAAAAAGCTCAAACTTTTTTTTTATCAACGCTAGTTATTTGAAATAGCAGTAGAGCATTCTGTGACGGTAACATGTGCAGAAAGATCAAAAAAGGACCTAGAATAGAATGCAAAAAGCCCAACTTTTTCATCATCTCTTGTTATTCATAATAGCAGTAACAAGTCTTGTGTAACAATAGCATCTGCAATAGGATGAGGGAAATGCCCAATTAACCTATCATTCTGCGGCCAAATATTTCACCACAAGAGAGGCCAAGGAAGCACCAAGATAACCTAGCGAAATTACTCTACAATGAACATTACATTCCACAATGTCCTGGACTCTCCAGCATAATGTAAACGCACACAAACATATTATTGAGTCTGACACCCACAAGCTAGGTCGAATGGAATAGGCAAGAATATCATAACTGTATAAAGGATATAGGGATAAGTGCAAGCATAACTATGAGATGCATGGTTCAATAGCAGAATGCAATAAGTTTAACTTTCCGATGAATTCAAGTTATTCGAAACAACACTAGAGCATTCCATTGTGAGTAGCGATGCATTGTTGTTAAATTATCAGAATGCAAAAAGGCTCAAGTTTCTCATCAACTCTAGTCATCAGAATTAGCAGTACAGCACTCTGTAGTAATAACATATGCGGAAGGATCAGAAAGGCACCCAAGTAGAATGCACAGTGCAATACTAGCATGCAAAAAGCTCAGCTTTTTCATCAACTGAAGTTATTCAAAATAGCAGTATAGCGTTCCGTAACAATATAATTGGCAGAAAAATCAGAGAAATACCCAATTCATCTACTCCCTCCGTTCATAAATATAACATGTTTTTGATATTTTATTATGGACAGCATACAGACCTAAATTGAGTGAACACACACACTAAAATAGAACCTGAAGAGTGCCAATGTACACCAATCTGCAAAAACGTCCTACATGTGAAGAAGTAGTACACTAGGATGCATATGCCAGCACTAGCAAGCTGCCAGGATAGAAATAGGCAAGAATATCATCAACGGATAAAGCATATATGGACAAGTGCAAAAATAACGGTGATCCAAATGCATTCTTCAATAGCAGGATGCAATGTATTCAAGTTATTCGAAATAACAGTAGAGCATTCCATTGTGAGTTAGCAATGCATTGTTGTTAAACTATCAGAATGCAAAAAGGCTCAAGTTTCTCATCAACTCTAGTTACTTAAAATAGCCGTATAGCGTTCCGTAACAATAACATCTGCAGAAAGATGAGAAAAGGACACAAGTAGAACGCACTGTGAGTAGTAGAATGCAAAAAGCTCAACTTTTTCATCAAGTCTAGTTAATTGAAATAGCAGTGTGGCATTCAAGAACAATAACATCAGCAGAAAGATAAGAGAAATACCCAATTAACCTGCCATTCTGCGGCAAAATATTTCATCAGACATGAAGCAAAGCAAGCACCACGATAATTGCTAAATGCAAGTCTTTTTAGAGATTTCAATATGGACTACATACGGTGCAAAATGAGTGAATATAATGAACATTACATCCCATATTGAAATCTCTAAAAAGACTTGTATTTAGAAACAGAGGGAGTACCATGCAATGAACATTACATTCCACGATTTCCTGGACTCTCCAGCATAATGTAAGCCCCCCCCCCCCCCCCCCCACACACACACATATTATTGAGTCTGACACCCACGACAATCTAGGTCGCTAACTAAGTAGTGATGAAGAAAGAAGATGATGTTACATTGCAACAAGGCATGTCAAAAATTTGCTGATCAGATGATACCGATGGCATCGTTGTTTTCATATAGCATAACACTTATAACATATCATAATAATGTCGAGAAGATGACCCTTCTCAAATAATTAACTCTGACAGCAATAAACGAAGAAACTAGTACTACATCCTTGGCCAATTGATTCGATTGATGACAGACAGGAGCAGCGAGCGAGCGAGCGATTGATTAAGATTAATAATACCGGCCGGCAGGAGGAGGGCATGAATCAATCAATCAATCAGAAGGCGGGCGCGTATCTCTTGGCTGCCTGCTTGGCGGCCATGGCGGCGGCGGCGAGGACCCCACCGACGGCGCCGGCGACCGCGGCGGACCTGGGGCCCTGGGCGGCCCGGAAGAGCGCGCCGGTGCCGAGGCCGGCGACGACGCTGTTGATCCAGTCGTCCTGGCCGTCCCTGGCTGTGACCATGCCGCTCTCCATGCCGGCGTAGAGGAGGCCGATGACGCCGAGCCTGTTGCCGACGCGGCGTCCGGCGGAGCCGCACGAGTTGAGGACGCGGTTGGCGCGGATCTTGGCGGTGTCGCCGCGCTCGGCGGCGTGTGCGGCCTCGCGTAGGCCGACGGCGGCTCCCGCGACTGCGCCGGAGAGGTAGCCGACCCCGGTGTAGTAGGTGAGGTTCTCTCCCCAGGAGCGGCGCTGGAGGAGGGCCTCCTCCTGGAAGAGGAACTCGGGGGAGGTGGGGAGGTCGTAGAGGTTCTTGTAGGCGGTGGGGATGTTGAGGTCCTGGTACGGGTCGTAGAGCCGCCGGCCGGAGCCGTCGGTGGTGGATTCGTCGCGGTGAGGGGCGGATCCCGACGGGTAGAGCCGCGGATCGGCCATGGCGGCAGCGGCGGCGGCGGCGGCGGAGGTGGGCGTGGGATGCACGAAAGAAAGTGGAGGAGAGGAGGGTTTCGGTTTGGGGACGGACGGACGGAGCTGCTGACGGACCGCAAACAAGTCGCCGGTTGGTTCGTGGAGAGGGGGCCAAACCCAAAGCCAAAGCCAAAGCGTCTGGACTCTGGACTCTGTGCCAGCCCACGCCGGAAACCATGGCCTCAAGGCCCATGGTGAACAAGGCACGGGGGAATAAAAGGGCCTTCGACCCGCCAGCGTGCAAGGCCCATCCCTCGAGTCAAGCCCCAAGACCGATCTGGGTATGGGTCGGATTCTGGCAGATTCTGGCAAAAGAATTGGGTCTTATTCGCAGGCTGGCCGTACCACACCACATGCACACCTCCTGCAAAAAGCCTCTAATCATCTTTGCTAATTACCATAGCTGCTAGGGTTTAAGAAGGCATCATACTTCATGTGGCTTCTTTCGCTCTATCAATTACAATACCCAAACTTCTCTTCCTTCGTGGAGAGGGAAGCCAACCGTCTCGACTCTTCTGGGCAAAGCCCACGCCAGGAATCATGGGCCATGTTGAAGGCTTGTGCTGGAGTTTTCAAGTCCTTGAACTTATGGGCCTTATCTAAACTAGTCAAAATTAGAATATACATGGCCATATGGGCCCTGCTTGCTGGGCCAGCCCGATTTTTGGCCCCCGGCAAGGCACGGGAATATATACTCCATCAATTGTAACAAGGAGCTTAAACAACTATACTTCCTAAGTAAGGCAACATTCTTCATGTCAAAATCATGAATTCCTAGACCCACTTGCTCTCTAGTGCATGCGATCCATTTAACCAATCCATACCTTTTTCGCCGGAAGAAGAACAAAACAACTTGCTCTTTGGAAATTAATCTTAAGACGCGGAAACTACATAATTGTTGAAGAGAAAAGTATATTTCTGGCCCCTCGAATTTACAAGAAGTTAACATTTGCTCCCTTATCCTTTTTTCGGCTACATACATTTGGTCCCTCATGTTCTGATATCGAACACGAATCGTCCAAAACCAGAAAGGAGGGAAAACCCACTGACATGTCACCGGTTTTCTAGTATCCCACTTGCCATGTCAGTGCTCCTTTTTGGGCCGTGAATTTTTTTTGGGTGTCATTATCTCTCTCCTCCTCACTTCTTATCCCGACGAGCCGTGCACTGCCATGGCTCCATGCACTGACTATTGCTGACGTCGATGCATGCTAGGGGATTGCCTCTGTCATTGTTCGGTAGAGGGTGCCACAATGGGGTCGAAAGGACTGCCCGACGACATACTTCTCGGCGACACACTTGGTAGTGAGGATGCCGGAGCCATGTGTGTCGATGTTATGCCATTAAACCATGCAACTTTTGTATGGGATGCATATGACAGGGGTACCTGACACCCTGAGGCATTTTCTTGGAGCATGTGAAACTGGGTCATCTTTAGGACATGTGGTGGAGGTGGATGTGGAGACGTTACACGACAAAGAAAAGATAAGGATAAAGTGTGGAATAAGAGATGTGAGCAAAATATCCTCTAGAACTGAGATTACTACCAAAGAACTCATGTTATATGATATTGATTTCAAAGTAGAATCAGTGGCTGAGCAAGGGTGGTATGAAGATGATGGTAACAAAAGAAAGGTGTTTGATTACACTAATCTAGAAGATACAAGGGATGCGAAGGAGCCTGAGTTACTAGGAATGAATAAGTAGAACCTATGAGAAATATAGAACTAATATCACTCTAGGTAGTTTGTCTCTGCAGGAAATTGAAAGTGTGGTGAAAACAATTGAGTTACAGAAAAAGAATTCTGGAGATTGTAGCCGCGGGAAAGAAAGTGAAAATTCACATGACTAGGGGGGCTATCTTACTCATCAAACTGCGTCTGGCTGAGGAACATGCTTCCATAGAAGTAGCTCAGTTGGTTTTGGAAGAGGAAAACGAAAAGAGATGGAAATAATGGAAATTAGTTTGGAAAAAGAAGTTAAGGGACAACATCGGTTACTGCAGCAGAATTTGAGGTTGATGCCTGCTATGGATAAGCCTGATTTGGTTGGATCACAAACTGACAACAAGGTGCTGGATGAGGAGATAGAGGAAGATATGGGAGAGTAAAATGAAAATGAGGAAGATGAGGTGGGTAAGGGAACCGAGGAGGAAGATATGGAACAAAAAGAACGAGAGGGGGTTGGTCTTGGTGGACTATATAGTTATCCAGGAGTTCTTTGAGATAAAAATTGAAAAAGCTAAGAGAGGAGAGCTCGAGGAAGTCAAGGATTCTGAGCTGCTCAGGAGATGTGGAAGATTGAAGGGGAAACAAGACCAGAATAGTGAAGCCCTGCCAGAGAGAGAGAGAGAGAGAGAGAGAGAGAGAGAGAGAGAGAGACCAGCTAACAAAGATTAGCATGGTGAGTCTGCCATCCCTACTATTCTTAATGCTTCTAATGACAAACTTCTATATGTAGCTTCTGGGGTGTGGGGCACTAGTAGAAAACAGGGCTTTGGTTCTAGCAGGATAGGAGCAATAGTCCCGGTCGTGTTACGAACTGGGACTAATGTGAGCATTAGTCCCGGTTCGAGCGGCTAGGACGCCGGACGGGGCTCGGCAGGCACCAGTCCCGGTTCGATTGGGACCCTTAGTGCCGGTTGGAGACACCAACTAGGACTAAATGGGTTGTGCCAGGAGCGACACCCTGTAGTCTCGGTTGGTGTCTCTAACCGGGACTAAAGGTCTGTCTTCAGTCCCGGTTTTAGACACCAACCGGGACTACAAATTTGCCTATATATACCCCCATCTGCAGAAAGTGCATAAGCTGAGTCGCATCATGATCTTCCAAGATTTTAACTTGTTCTCCGGGTGCTTCGAAATCATGGGTTTGGGCAACACCATCATCCTCGACAATCATATTGTGCAGAATAACACAACATGTCATCAGCTACCACAAAGTTTCCGATTCCCACATCATTGCAGCGTTTCGCACAATTCCCCAACGAGCTTGAAGCACACCAAATGCCCTCTCCACCTCCTTCCTAGCCGCTTCCTGCATTGTTGCAAAGTGTCTCTGTTTATTGCCACGCGGCTCGGATATGGTCTTCACAAACGCCGCCCACTGAGGATAGATACCATCGACAAGATAGTACCCCATGTTGTAGTTGAGGGAGTCCTGGTTTTGGGGGTCCTCAGGTGTCCGGCTCGTGGATGCGGGCCGGACTGAATGGGTCGTGAGGATAAAGCTTATTAGGGCCATCACTCCGTGTTCGGGTAGGACTCCTGTGTGCATGGACGGCAAGATTAGAGTCCGGATGTATTGTTTCCTTCCCTTGTGAACCGACTTTGTACAAACCCTAGGCCCCTACGGTGTGTATATAAACCGGAGGGTTTAGTCCGTAGAGGCTATGATCATAATATTCATAGGCTAGAGAAGCTAGGGTTTAGCCATTACGATCTCGAGGTAGATCAACTCTTGTAACCCCTATACTCATCGAATACAATCAAGCAGGACGTAGGGTTTTACCTCCTTTAAGAGGGCCCGAACCTGGGTAAACGTTGTGTCCCTTTGTCCATTGTTACCATCGATCCTTAGACACACAGCTTGGGCCCCCCTACCCGAGATTTGCCGGTTTTGACACTGAGATTGGTGCTTTCATTGAGAGCTCTGTTGTGTAGTCCCGATAAAGCGATATATGGCTCGCCTAGTCATCAACGACAACATTACCTCTGGAAGGAGCCTGACTTCTGGGCGGACCCTCCAGCTCGGCGGTTTCATCGTAGGCGCCCGTACGGCCGTCAAGCCTACAGCACCCCTTATGACCGCAGAACACCGTCTTCGCATCGGTCTCGAATACTCCGAAAAGATGGATCCGGCAGACGTCTCATCCTTAAACGAGCTGCTAGACCGCATCGCCGCCCTGGGGGTTTCAACAGACTATGGTCGGATCGGTCTTAAGCCTGACGAGAGGGAGATTCATCGCCCGTCGATCACCCACCTGGTAGCGGTCGTTGAGGAACGAGCCGAGGACACTTCTCCCCCTATGTTGAGAACCAAATATGTTCGGGTCTCCGAACCACTCGAGCCGGATACTCTCTCTTCAGGCGGGACTCCAAGTCCCCCAAACTCTGATAACCCACAAGTATAGGGGATCACAACAGTTTTCGAGGGTAGAGTATTCAACCCAAATTTATTGATTCGACACAAGGGGAGCCAAAGAATATTCTCAAGTATTAGCAGCTGAGTTGTCAATTCAACCACACCTGGAAACTTAATATCTGCAACAAAGTGTTTAGTAGCAAAGTAATATGATAGTAGTGGTAATGGTAGCAAAAGGTAACGATAGCAAAACTAATGTTTTTGGTATTTTGTAGTGATTGTAACAATAGCAACGAAAAAGTAAATAAGCGAAGAACAATATATGGAAAGCTCATAGGCAATGGATCGGTGATGGAGAATTATGCCGGATGCGGTTCATCATGTAACAGTCATAACCTAGGGTGATACAGAACTAGCTCCAATTCATCAATGTAATGTAGGCATGTATTCTGAATATAGTCATACGTGCTTATGGAAAAGAACTTGCATGCCATCTTTTGTCCTACCCTCCCGTGGCAGCGGGGTCCTAGCGGAAACTAAGGGATATTAAGGCCTCCTTTTAATAGCGTACCGGACCAAAGCATTAACACATAGTGAATACATGAACTCCTCAAACTACGGTCATCACCGGGAGTGGTCCCGATTATTGTCACTTCGGGGTTGCCGGATCATAACACATAGTAGGTGACTATAGACTTGCAAGATAGGATCAGGAACACTCATATATTGATGAAAACATAATAGGTTCAGATCTAAAATCATGGACTCGGGCCCTAGTGACAAGCATTAAGCATAGCAAAGTCATAGCAACATCAATCTCAAAACATAGTGGATAGTAGGGATCAAACCCTAACAAAACTAACTTGATTACATGATAAATCTCATCCAACCCATCACCGTCCAGCAAGCCTACGATGGAATTACTCACGCACGGCGGTGAGAATCATGAAATTGGTGATGGAGGATGGTTGATGATGACGACGGCGACGGATTCCCCTCTCCGGAGCCCCGAACGGACTCCAGATCAGCCCTCCCGAGAGAGTTTAGGGCTTGGCGGCGGCGTATCGTAAAACGCGATGAATCTTTCTCTCTGATTTTTTCTCTCCGAAACCAAATATATAGAGTTGGAGTTGAGGTCGGAGGAGCTCCAGGGGGCCCACGAGGTAGGGGGCGCGCCCAGGGGGCAGGCGTGCCCCCCACCCTCGTGGCTAGGGTGTGGGCCGCCTGGTCTTCATCTTTTGCCAGCAATTTTTATTATTTCTGAAAATACTCTCCGTGAAGTTTCAGGTCATTCCGAGAACTTTTGTTTCTGCACATAAATAACACTATGGCAATTCTGCTGAAAACAACGTCAGTCCGGGTTAGTTCCATTCAAATCATGCAAGTTAGGGTCCAAAACAAGGGCAAAAGTGTTTGGAAAAGTAGATACGACGGAGACGTATCAAACTCTGGCTCGGATACAGGATCGGGGGGGGCATCTGGATCTCCCCGGATTCGAACTGGTCACTTCAGAGATTTTCGAAGCTCCAAGCACTGATGTGGGTCGGGATTCAAATTTTAACCCACCCACCCACCACAATCAATATTCTCCAAGCAACTCAGGGCCTCCAGACATATACGACCTGATGTATATACGGCAGCAACCTCAGGAAATGGTCCATCACTTTTGGGCCATGTTCCTACTTGTTAAAAGCAAGATCGAAGATTGCTGCGACAAAGATGCAGTTTCGGTCTTCCATCACAATTGTACCGACGAGGGATTACTGAACGCCCTCGACCGCCATCACATACAGAGCTTCACGGAACTGTCACATGTAGTACAAAAGTACTGCGAGATGGAAAGCACATGGAAGTCCCAGCAAACTCAACTGGAACCTGCTGCCTTTAAGCAGTGTGCGGCCCGGACTAAGCGAATGCACCCTAGCGGCGCATCCGATCATCAGTCTGTCAACAGAAAGAATAAACCCTTTACGGGACATAGGTCCGTTCTTGATGAACTCCTTGACAAGCCATGTCCGATACATGCAACTCCGAGCACAAACCCAACCCATAGCCTTCGAGCATGTTCGGTGCTCCGGCAGGTAGCAAAGAGTGGAGAGGCCATCCTCGCCACCATTACTCTAGAGAAACACTCTTCGAAGAGGAACGATTTTAATGTCCTCACGGTCTTCGAGACCTTTTCTTCAAATAATCGGGGAAAAAGGGCACTCAGTGACCTCGCCGAAGCCCACCAAGTTACCGCACTGAGCCCCTGGAACGACGCGACAATAACCTTCACCACCAAAGACGAACCAAAGGCTCGGTCAGTCCGAGCACCCGCGCCCTAGTCTTAAACCCCATTGTGGACGGTTTCCGACTTACCAAAGTGCTCATGGACGGCGGCAGTGGGCTTAACCTTATCTATGAAGATACGCTCGACAAAATGCAGATTGATAGAACACGCATCGGGTAAAGCAACACCACCTTTCGAGGCATCATCCCCAGTCGAGAAGCACGATGCTCTGGGAGAATTAAATTGGATGTGGTATTCGGCACGCCCGAAAACTACAGGTCCGAAGAGTTGCTCTTTCATGTGGTCCCCTTCAGCAGTGGGTATCACGCCATCCTCGGACGGGACGCCTTCTCACGGTTCCAGGCTATACCCCATTACGGGTATATGAAGCTTAAAATGCCCGGGCCCAACGGAATCATCACAATCTCGAGTGACCCGGACAAAGCACTCCGCGCCAAAAATAAAACCGCACCCTTGGCCCTCAAGGCGTTATCCGAAGCCCTAGCGGTCGAAGAACTAACCACCCTATGGTCCACGATGGACAAGGACGATGTGATCTTCGATAAGAGACCTAAATCCACCTCTTTTAAGCCAGCAGAGGAAATAGTCAAATTTCAAGTGCACCCGACGGACCCCAACAAGACAACGTCAATCGGAGTACAGCTGGATCCGGCAGTGGATGCCGCTTTACGCACATTCTTGCGTGAAAATTGGGATATTTTTGCCTGGCACCCTTCAGATATGCCGAGCATCCCACGCAGGCTGGCCGAACATAGCCTGGACATAATCAAGGGGTTCAAACCCGTGAAGTGGACACCGCAGCGATTTTCTGAACCCAAGCGTCAAGCCATGGGAGAAGAACTAGCCAAACTGCTAGAAGCCGGGTTCATCAAGGAAATCAAACATCCGTATTGGTTAGCCAACTTGGTCATGGTACCAAAGAAGGACAAATCCTAGCGCCTTCGTGTCGATTTCAAAGACCTCAACAAGGCTTGCCCTAAAGATCCTTTCCCGTTGCCTCGCATTGACCAGATCATTGATGCAACTGTAGGACATGATTCATTGTGTTTCCGAGACGCCTATTCCGGATACCATCAAATTAAAACGAAGGAATCGGATCAGGCTGCAACAGCGTTCATCACCCCGTACGGCCCTTTCTGCTTCAACACTATGCCCTTCGGACTAAAAAACGTTGGGGCCACTTACCAACGTATGATTCAAACATGCTTGGAAAAACAAATCGGCAAAACTGAAGGAAATATGCCCTAGAGGCAATAATAAAGTTGTTATTTATATTTCCTTATATCATGATAAATGTTTATTATTCATGCTAGAATTGTATTAACCGGAAACTTAGTACATGTGTGAATACATAGACAAACAGAGTGTCACTAGTATGCCTCTACTTGACTAGCTCGTTGAATCAAAGATGGTTAAGTTTCCTAGCCATAGACATGAGTTATCATTGGATTAACGGGATCACATCATTAGAGAATGATGTGATTGACTTGACCCATTCCGTTAGCTTAGCACTTGATCATTTAGTATGTTTCTATTGCTTTCTTCATGACTTATACATGTTCCTATGACTATGAGATTATGCAACTCCCGAATACCGGAGGAACACCTTGTGTGCTATCAAACATCACAACGTAATTGGGTGATTATAAAGATGCTCTACAGGTGTCTCCGAAGGTGTTTGTTGGGTTGGCATAGATCGAGATTAGGATTTGTCACTCCGATTGTCGGAGAGGTATCTCTGGGCCCTCTCGGTAATGCAGATCACTATAAGCCTTGCAAGCAATGTGACTAATCAGTTAGTTGCAGGATGATGCATTACGGAACGAGTAAAGAGACTTGCCGGTAACAAGATTGAACTAGGTATTGAGATACCGACGATCGAATCTCGGGCAAGTAACATACCGATGACAAAGGGAACAACGTATGTTGTTATGCGGTTTGATCGATAAAGATCTTCGTAGAATATGTAGGAGCCAATATGAGCATCCAGGTTCCGCTGTTGGTTATTAACCGGAGATGAGTCTCGGTCATGTCTACATAGTTCTCGAACCCGTAGGGTCCGCACGCTTAACGTTCGGTGACGATCTGTATTATGAGTTTATGTGTTTTGATGTACTGAAGGTTGTTCGGAGTCCCGGATGAGATCAGGGACATGACGAGGAGTCTCGAAATGTTCGAGACGCAAAGATCGATATATTGGAAGGCTATATTCGGACATCATAAAGGTTTGAGTGGTTTGGGTATTTATCGGAGTACTGGAGAGTTACGGGAATTCGCCGGGGAGTATATGGGCCTTATGGGCTTTAGGGGGGAGAGAGAGGGGCTGCCTAGGGCAGGCCGCGCCCCCCCAAGGCCTAGTCCGAATTGGACTAGGGGGAGGGGCGGCGCCCCCTCCTTCCTTCTCTTCTCTCTTCCCCTTCCTTCTCTCCTACTCCTACTACTTGGAAGGGGGGAATCCTACTCCCGGTGGGAGTAGGACTCCCCAGGGCGCGCCATAGTAGAGGGACGGCCCTCCCCTCCTCCACTCCTTTATATACGGGGGAGGGGGCACCCCATAGACACACAAGTTGATCATTGATCTCTTAGCCGTGTGCGGTGCCCCCCTCCACCATAATCCACCTCGGTCATATCGCCGTAGTGCTTGGGCGAAGCCCTGCGCTGATGACCCACAAGTATAGGGGATCTATCATAGTCCTTTCGATAAGTAAGAGTGTCGAACCCAACGAGGAGCAGAAGGAAATGATAAGCGGTTTTCAGCAAGGTATTCTCTGCAAGTACTGAAATAATAGGTAACAGATAGTTTTGTGATAGGATAATTTGTAATGAGCAACAAGTAACAAAAGTAAATAAAGTGCAGCAAGGTGGCCCAATCCTCTTTGTAGCAAAGGACAAGCCTGGACAAACTCTTATATAGAGAAAAGCTCTCCCGAGGACACATGGGAATTATCGTCAAGCTAGTTTTCATCACGTTCATATGATTCGCGTTCGGTACTTTGGTAATTTGATATGTGGGTGGACGGTGCTTGGGTGCTGTCCTGACTTGGACAAGCATCCCACTTATGATTAACTCCTATTGAAAGCATCCACAACTACAAAAGAAGTATTAAGGTAAACCTAACCATAGCATGAAACATATGGATCCAAATTAGCCCCTTACGAAGCAACGCATAAACCAGGGTTTAAGCTTCTGTCACTCTAGCAACCCATCATCTACTTATTACTTCCCAATGCCTTCCTATAGGCCCAAATAATGGTGAAGTGTTATGTAGTCGACGTTCACATAACACCACTAGAGGAGAGACAACATACATCTCATCAAAATATTGAACGAATACCAAATTCACATGACTACTAATAGCAAGACTTCTCCCATGTCCTCAGGAACAAACGCAACTACTCACAAAGCATATTCATGTTCATAATCAGAGGAGCCTTAATATGCATAAAGGATCTGAACATATGATCTTCCACCAAATAAACCAACTAGCATCAACTACAAGGAGTAATCAACACTACTAGCAACCTACAGGTACCAATCTCAGACTATGAGACAAGAATTGGATACAAGAGATGAACTAGGGTTTGAGAGGAGATGGTGCTGCTGAAGATGTTGATGGAGATTGCCCTCTCCCGATGAGAGGAGCGTTGGTGATGACGATGGCGATGATTTCCCCCTCCCGGAGGGAAGTGTCCCCGGCAGAACAGCTCTGCCGGAGCCCTAGATTGGTTCCGCCAAGGTTCCGCCCCGTGGCGGCGGAGTCTCGTCCCGAAAGCTTGCTTATGATTTTTCTTCGGACGAAAGACTTCATATATAAGAAGATGGGCACCGGAGGGCCAACAGGGGGCCCATGAGGCAGGGGGCGCGCCGGTAGGGCGCGCCCCCACCCTCGTGGACAGGTGGAGGCCCCCCTGACGTATTTCTTCCGCTCAGTATTTTTTATATATTCTGAAAATAACTTCTGTGGAGTTTCAGGACTTTTGGAGATGTGCAGAATAGGTCTCTAATATTTGCTCCTTTTCCAGCCCAGAATTCCAGCTGCCGGCATTCTCCCTCCTTATGTAAACCTTGTAAAATAAGATAGAATAGGCATAAGTATTGTGACATAATGTGTAATAATAGCCCATAATGCAATAAATATCGATAGAAAAGCATGATGCAAAATGGACGTATCAACTCCCCCAAGCTTAGACCTCGCTTGTCCTCAAGCGAAAGCCGATAACGATAAATATGTCCACATGTTTAGAGGTAGAGGTGTCGATAAAATAAAATACGGACATGAGGGCATCATGATTATTCTCATAACGGCAACATATATGGATATTGTCATATGATTTCTGATGCTCAAGTAATAATCTGATCACAATGCAAAGTATGAATCAGAAACTTTATTGAGAACCAACAAACTATAATCTCAGTCATTGAAGCAATTGCAATTTATCATAACATCAGAAAGAGTCTATGTCAGAGCTCTCTAGCAAGTCCACATACTCAACTATCATTTAGTCTTTCATAATTGCTAACACTCACGCAATACTTGTGGTTACAGAGTTTTAATCGGACACAAAGAAAGATAGGGGCTTATATTTTCGCCTCCCAACTTTTTACCTCAAGGGTAATGTCAACAATAATAACTCATGCTAACCCACATCGAATTAGATATATATATCAGGATCTTTCCAACATACTGGGCTTGCCAAAGGATAAAATATAAAAAGGAAAGGTGAAGATCACCATGACTCTTGCATAAGGTAGAAGATAATAATAAAAGATAGGCCCTTCGCAGAGGGAAGCAGAGGTTGTCATGCGCTTTTAGGGTTGGATGCACAAAATCTTAATGCGAAAGAACGTCACTTTATATTGCCACTTGTGATATGAACCTTTATTATGCAGTTCGTCACTTTTATTTCTTCCACATCACAAGATCGTATAAAGCTTATTTCCTCCACACCAATCAATCATACATATTTAGAGAGCAATTTTTATTGCTTGCACCGATGACAACTTACTTGAAGGATCTTACTCAATCCATAGGTAGATATGGTGGACTCTCATGGCAAAAACTGGTTTAAGGGTATTTGGAGGCACAAGTAGTATCTCTACTTGGTGCAAATAATTTGGCTAGCATGAGGGGGAAAGGCAAGCTCAACATGTTGGATGATCCATGACAACATACTTTATCTCAGATATAAGAAAACATAACCCATTACGTTGTCTTCCTTGTCCAACATCAACTCTTTAGCATGTCATATTTTAATGAGTGCTCCCAATCATAAAAGATGTCCACAATAGTATGTTTATATGTGGAACCCCTCTTTCCTTATTATTTCCTATTAATTGCAACGATGACCAAAACTAAATTTGCCTCTCAACAATTTTTAATCATCATACTCTTACTATGTGAAGTCATTACTCTCAATAAGATCAATATGATCTCTTTTTATTCTTTTTATTCCTTTCTTTTATTCACTCAAGATCATAGCAAAATAATCAAGCCCTTGACTCAACACTAATATTTATTATATATAGCTCACGGACTCGATTACATAGAGGGATCATAAAGCAAAACTCAAAACTAGATCATACCAAAACTTTATTCTACTAGATCAAGATACTACTAATAGGATCGAACTAAGAAAAGCGGTAAAGATAGGAGATGTGATTGTGATACGATACTGGGGCACCTCCCCCAAGCTTGGCAGTTGCCAAGGGGAGGGCCCTACCCATGTGATTATGTCTCCTTTGTTGGTGAAGAGGATGGAGTTGTTGATGATGGGTAATCGCACATCGAGCGTAAGAGGTCCTCCAGCTTGCGGATAATGCCCTTGAGTGCAACGATATGCTCCTTCAACAAAATATTTTCACGTGTGAGATACTTGTTTTGAATACGAGCTAACTCAATCATCTTGAAAGCTTCGATCTCAGTTGGGGTAAGAAGATTGTGATCAAGTTGAAGGTTGTCTTCAGGAGCTTGGTCCTCCGTGGCCTTCTTGATCCTTTCATCATTGTTGACCTCCATGGGTTCTTCCCTCTTCAGCTCTATCTTCATTAGCCAAGCATCGTTGTCACCATTGTTGGAGGAGGGGGGCGACATGATGCCTGGCCTTGACAACCATGACAGAAAACAGCTCGAAACAAGAACAGAGGACAATCGCGTGATACAGGAGTCAAAACATTCGGGAGATTATATAATGAATTTTTACCGACCAAAATACGTATCGTGCAAGAAAACAGAGTCCGGAGAGCGCACGAGGTGCCCATGAGGCAGGGGGCGCGCCCAGGGGGGTAGGGCGCGCCCTCCACCCTCTTGGAGCCCTCGTGTCCTTCCCGGACTGCTTCTTATTTTTCTATTTTTCTAAATATTCCAAAACGGAGAAAAATTGCCATTAGAACTGTTCTAGAGTCGGTTTACTTACCGTACCACATACCTATTCCTTTTCGGAGTCTGAAATGTTCCGAAAAGTGTCCCTTATGAATTCCTCTGGGGTTATGGTTTCAATAACATGGGTTTCAACATTAATAGGATTACCTGAGATATGATGTTTGATTCTTTGACCATTTACCACCTTCGGATTTGTGCCTTCGAAGTTGTTGATTTTTATGGCACCGGAACGATAGACCTCCTCGATAATGTAAGGACCTTCCCATTTAGAGTTTTCCTGCAAAAAATCTTAAACGAGAGTTGTATAGCAATACATAATCACCTACATTAAAATCACGCTTTTGTATTCTTTTGTCATGCCATCTTTTAACTTTTCCTTTAAACAACTTGGCATTTTCATAGGCTTGGATTCTCCATTCATCAACGAGCTAATGTCAAATAACCTCTTCTCACCGGCAAGTTTGAAATCATAGTTGAGCTCTTTAATAGCCCAATATGCCTTATGTTCTAGTTCGAGAGGTAAGTGACATGCTTTTCCATAAACCATTTTATATGGAGACATACCCATAGGATTTTTACATGCAGTTCTATAGGCCCATAATGCATCATCAAGTTTCTTGGACCAATTCTTTCTAGATCTATTAACAGTCTTTTGCAAAATTAATTTGAGCTCTCTATTACTCAATTCTACTTGACCACTAGACTGTGGGTGATAAGGAGATGCAATTCTATGATTAACATCATACTTAGCAAGCATTTTACGAAAAGCACCATGAATAAAATGTGAACCACCAACAGTCATTAGATATCTAGGGACTCCAAACCTCGGAAAAATAACTTCTTTAAGCATTTTAATAGAAGTGTTATGATCAGCACTACCAGTTGGAATAGCTTCTACCCACTTATTAACGTAATCAACAACAACTAAAATATGTGTATATCCATTAGAGGGAGGAAAAGGTCCTATATAATCAAAGCCCCAAACATCAAATGGTTCAATAACAAGTGAATAATTCATAGGCATTTCTTGACGTCTACTAATATTGCCAATTCGTTGACATTCATCACAAGACAAGACAAACTTACGGGCATCCTTGAAGAGAGTAGGCCAATAAAAACCGGATTGCAATACCTTATGTGCAGTTCTATCTCCAGCGTGGTGTCCTCCATAAGCTTCGGAGTGACACTTGCGTAGGATCTGTTCCTGTTCATGCTCAGGTACACAACGTCTAATAACACCATCTACTCCTTCTTTATAAAGATGTGGGTCATCCCAAAAGTAATGTCTCAAATCATAGAAAAACTTTTTCTTTTGCTGGTATGTGAAACTAGGTGGTATGAATTTAGCAACGATGTAATTAGCATAATCAGCATACCATGGAGCAGTACGAGAAGCATTTATGACATTTAATTGCTCATCAGGAAAGCTATCATCAATAGGTAGTGGGTCATCAAGAACATTCTCTAACCTAGACAAGTTGTCTGCAACGGGGTTCTCAGCTCCTTTTCTATCAATAATATGCAAATCGAATTCTTGTAACAAGAGAACCCATCTAATAAGTCTAGGTTTAGCATCTTTCTTTTCCATAAGATATTTAATAGCAGCATGATCAGTGTGAATAGTTACTTTAGAATCAACAATATAAGGTCTGAACTTATCACATGCAAATACAACTGCTAAAAATTCTTTTCAGTAGTAGCATAATTTCTCTGAGCATTGTCTAGAGTTTTACTGGCATATTGAATAACATTTAATTTCTTATCAACTCTTTGCCCTAGAACAGCACCTACAGCATAATCACTGGCATCACACATAATTTCAAAGGGTAAATTCCAATCAGGTGGCTAAACGGTGCAGAGATCAATGCTTTCTTAAGTATTTCAAATGCTTCTACACAATCATCATCAAAGACAAATGGTATATCTTTTTGCAATAAATTAGTCAGAGGCCGAGAAATTTTTGAGAAGTCCTTAATGAACGTCCTATAAAAACCGGCATGACCAGGGAAACTTCTTATACCTTTGATGTCCTTGGGACATGGCATCTTTTCAATAACATCAACCTTGGCTTTATCAACTTCAATACCTCTTTCAGAAACTTTATGCCCCAAGACAATACCTTCATTAACCATAAAGTGGCACTTTTCCCAGTTCAAGACAAGGTTAGTGTCTTCACATCTCTGCAAAACTCGATCAAGGTTGCTTAAGCAATCATCAAAAGAGGACCCATAAACGGGGAAATCGTCCATGAAAACCTCACAAATCTTTTCACAAAAGTCAGAGAATATAGCCATCATGCATATTTGAAAGGTAGCAGGTGCATTACATAAACCAAAAGGCATACGTCTATAAGCAAAAGTACCGAAAGGACAAGTAAAAGTGGTCTTTGATTGATCATCGACTGACACAGGTATTTGAGAGAAACTAGAGTAACCATCTAGAAAGCAAAAATGTGTATGTTTAGATAACCTTTCTAGCATTTGATCAATAAAAGGTAAGGGGTAATGATCTTTTTTAGTAGCCTTATTTAATTTGTGGAATTCAATTACCATCCTATAACCTGTAATAATTCTTTGCGGAATCAATTCATCTTTATCATTAGGAACGGCAGTAATACCTCCCTTCTTAGGGACACAATGGACATGACTTACCCATTCACTATCAGCAACGGGATAAATAATACCTGCCTCAAGAAGCTTTAGTATTTCCTTTCTTACCACTTCCTTCATCTTAGGATTCATCCGTCTTTGATGATCACAAACTGGTTTGGCATCTTTCTCCAAATTTATTTTGTGTTGGCATAGAGTGGGACTAATGCCCTTAAGATCATCAATAGTATATCCAATAGCAGCACGGTGCTTCTTTAGAGTTTTCAATAATCTCTCTTCTTCATGCTCTGAAAGGTTGGCACTAATAATAACACGATATATCTTCTTTTCATCAAGATAAGCATATTTAAGAGTATCAGGTAACGGTTTAAGCTCAAACACGGGATCACCTTTGGGTGGAGGAGGATCCCCTAGGATTTCAACAGGCAAATTGTGTTTCAGGATAGGTTCCTGTTTAAAGAATAATTCATCTATTTCCCTTCTTTCATTCATAAACATATCATTTTCATGGTCTAGCAAATATTGTTCTAAAGGATCACTAGGAGGTACAGCAATAGAAGCAAGACCAATTATTTCATCCTTACTAGGCACTTCCTCTTCACGGTGTTGTCTACTAAATTTAGAGAAATTAAACTCGTGAGACATATCACCCAAACCAATAGTAACAACATCCTTTTCGCAGTCTATCCTAGCATTAACGGTGTTCAAGAAGGGTCTACCAAATATAATGGGGCAAAAGCTATCTTGTGGGGAACCAAGAACAAGAAAATCAGCAGGATATTTAGTTTTCCCACACAAGACTTCAACATCTCTAACAATTCCCATTGGTGAAATAGTATCTCTATTGGCAAGTTTAATTGTGACATCAATATCTTCTAACTCAGTAGGTGCAATATCATGCTTAATTTTATTGTATAAGTCAATAGGTATTGCACTAGCACTAGCACCCATATCACATAAGCCATGATAACAATGATCTCCTATTTTAACAGAAATAACAGGCATGCCTACCACATATCTATGTTTATCTTTAGCACAAGGTTTAGCAATTCTAGCAGTCTCACCACAGAAATAAATAACATGCCCGTCAATATTATCAGCCAAGAGATCTTTAACAATAGCAATATTAGGTTCAACTTTAACTTGCTCAGGAGGTATATAGGTTCTAATATTGCTTTTACGAACCACATTTGAAGCTTTAGCATGATCCTTTATTCTAACAGGGAAAGGTGGTTTCTCAACATAAGCAGTAGGAACAATAGGATCATTATAAATGATAGCCTTTTCTTCAACTTTAATAGGTGGAACTACTTTTACTTCTATGGGAGGATGATATTTAAACCACTTCTCTTTAGGGAGATCAACATAAGCAGCAAAGGATTCACAGAAAGAAGCTACTATCTCAGAGTCAAGTCCATATTTAGTGCTAAATTTATGGAAAACATCGGCATCCATAAAAGATTTAACACAATCAAACTTAGGTGTCATACCTGACTCCTTACCTTTGTCGAGGTCCCAATCTTCAGAGTTGCGTTTGATTCTATCCAATAAATCCCATTTGAATTCAATAGTCTTCATCATAAAAGAGCCAGCACAAGAAGTATCGAGCATGGTGCGATTGTTTTCAGAAAGCCGAGCATAAAAACTTTGAATAATTATTTCTCTTGGAAGCCCATGATTGGGGCATGAATATAACATTGATTTAAGCCTCCCCCAAGCTTGAGCGATGCTTTCTCCTTCGCGAGGCCAAAAATTATATATATAATTGCGATCACGATGAACAAGGTGCATAGGATAAAACTTTTGATGAAATTCCAATTTCAATCGTTTGTAGTTCCATGACCCCAGATTATCACATAGCCTATACCATGTCGATGCATCTCCCTTCAAAGATAAAGGGAAGACCTTTTTCTTGACAACATCATCGGGTATACCTGCAAGCTTAAATAATCCACAAACATCATCCACATATATTAGGTGCTCATCAGGATGCTTTGTTCCATCTCCTGCAAAAGGATTAGCTAGCAGTTTTTCTAACATACCCGAAGGAAATTCAAAGTAGACATTTTCATTTTCAGTAGGTTCAGTAGGTTGAGGAGCAATTCTTTGCTCTACTAGTTGGGGTGAAGATATCCCGAACAAGCCCCTCAGAGGATTACTTTCCATAGTAATAAGTGACAGTAAATTCCAGCACACTATATAAATTTTTCCTTACCAAATTCCACCTACCAAAGGCGCTTCACTCCCCGGCAACGGCGCCAGAAAAGAGTCTTGATGACCCACAAATATAGGGGATCTATTGTAGTCCTTTCGATAAGTAAGAGTGTCGAACCCAATGAGGAGCAGAAGGAAATGATAAGCGGTTTTCAGCAAGGTATTCTCTGCAAGTACTGAAATAATAGGTAACAGATAGTTTTGTGATAGGATAATTTGTAACGAGCAACAAGTAACAAAAGTAAATAAAGTGCAGCAAGGTGGCCCAATCCTCTTTGTAGCAAAGGACAAGCCTGGACAAACTCTTATATAGAGAAAAGCTCTCCCGAGGACACATGGGAATTATCGTCAAGCTAGTTTTCATCACGTTCATATGATTCGCGTTCGGTACTTTGATAATTTGATATGTGGGCGGACCGGTGCTTGGATGATGTCCTTACTTGGACAAGCATCCCACTTATGATTAACTCCTATTGCAAGCATCCACAACTACAAAAGAAGTATTAAGGTAAACCTAACCATAGCATGAAACATATGGATCCAAATCAGCCCCTTACGAAGCAACGCATAAACTAGGGTTTAAGCTTCTGTCACTCTAGCAACCCATCATCTACTTATTACTTCCCAATGCCTTCCTCTAGGCCCAAATAATGATGAAGTGTTATGTAGTCGACGTTCACATAACACCACTAGAGGAGAGACAACATACATCTCATCAAAATATCGAACGAATACCAAATTCACATGACTACTAATAGCAAGACTTCTCCCATGTCCTCAGGAACAAACGTAACTACTCACAAAGCATATTCATGTTCATAATGAGAGGAGTATTAATATGCATAAAGGATCTGAACATATGATCTTCCACCAAATAAACCAACTAGCATCAACTACAAGGAGTAATCAACACTACTAGCAACCTACATGTACCAATCTCAGACTATGAGACAAGAATTGGATACAAGAGATGAACTAGGGTTTGAGAGGAGATGGTGCTGGTGAAGATGTTGATGGAGATTGCCCTCTCCCGATGAGAGGAGCGTTGGTGATGACGATGGCGATGATTTCCCCCTCCCGGAGGGAAGTGTCCCCGGCAGAACAGCTCTGCCGGAACCCTAGATTGGTTCCGCCAAGGTTCCGCCTCGTGGCGGCGGAGTCTCGTCCCGAAAGCTTGCTTATGATTTTTCTTCGGACGAAAGACTTCATATATCCGAAGATGGGCACCGGAGGGCCAACAGGGGGCCCACGAGGCAGGGGCGCACCCAGGGGGTAGGGCGCGCCCCCACCCTCGTGGACAGGTGGAGGCCCCCCTGACGTATTTCTTCCGCTCAATATTTTTTATATATTCTGAAAATAACTTCCGTGGAGTTTCAGGACTTTTGAAGATGTGCAGAATAAGTCTCTAATATTTGCTCCTTTTCCAGCCCAGAATTCCAGCTGCCGGCATTCTCCCTCCTTATGTAAACCTTGTAAAATAAGAGAGAATAGGCATAAGTATTGTGACATAATGTGTAATAACAACCCATAATGCAATAAATATTGATATAAAAGCATGATGCAAAATGGGCGTATCATGCGCCGGTAGCTTCATCACCGTCATCACACCGTCGTGCTGACGAAGCTCTCCCTCGACACTCTGCTGGATCATGAGTTCGTGGGACGTCACCGAGCTGAACGTGTGCAGATTGCGGAGGTGCCATACGTTCGGTACTAGGATCGGTCGATCGTGAAGACGTATGACTACATCAACCGCGTTGTCATAACGCTTTCGCTTACGGTCTATGAGGGTACATGGACAACACTCTCCCCTCTCGTTGCTATGCATCACCATGATCTTGCATGTGCGTAGGATTTTTTTTGAAATTACTACGTTCCCCAACAGTGGTATCAGAGCCAGGTTTACGCGTAGATGTTATATGCACGAGTAGAACACAAGTGAGTTGTGGGCGATACAAGTCATACTGCTTACCAGCATGTCATACTTTGATTCGGCGGTATTGTTGGATGAAGCGGCCCAGACCGACATTACGCGTACGCTTACGCGAGACTGGTTCTACCGACGTGCTTTGCATACAGTTGGCTGGCGGGTGTCAGTTTCTCCAACTTTAGTTGAATCGAGTGTGGCTACGCCCGGTCCTTGTTGAAGGTTAAAACAACACATACTTGACGAAAAATCATTGTGGTTTTGATGCGTAGGTAAGAATGGTTCTTGCTCAGCCCGTAGCAGCCACGTAAAACTTGCAACAACAAAGTAGAGGACGTCTAACTTGTTTTTGCAGGGCATGTTGTGATGTGATATGGTCAAGACGTGATGAGATATAAATTGTTGTATGAGATGACCATGTTTTCTTAAAGTTATCGGCAACTGGCAGGAGCCTTATGGTTGTCTCTTTATTGCATAAGATGCAAGTGCCATGTAATTGCTTTACTTTATCGCTGTGCGATAGCAATAGTTGCAAAAGCAATAGCTGGTGAGACGACTATCGGTGTCAAAACCGGCAGATCTCGGGTAGGGGGTCCCAAGCTGTGTGTCATGGATCGATGGGTAACAGGAGACAGGGGACACGATGTTTACCCAGGTTCGGGCCCTCTTAATGGAGGTAATAACCTACTTCCTGCTTGATTGATCTTGATGAATATAGAGATTACAAGAGTTGATCTACCCTGAGATCATATGTTGTGGTCTCAACCTGAGGGTATGATGAATAATGTCATAATAATCTATCGACTAGCCTGGCCTTGGCTTATATAATGTACCAGAGGCCTAGGATAACAAGAGTCCTAGCCGAATACATTGGTGGAGAGGAGTCCTTGTCTTGATCACCAAGTCTTGTGGAATCTTCCTCGTGTATACTTCGGCTGTCCGAGCTGGCCCATGAGTAAACCGCCATGGGGGTCCTCGGCCCAATCCAACTGATCGGGAGACGACATGGTGAGTACCCCCTGGTCCAGGACACCGTCAGTAGCCCCCTGAACCGGTCTTCAAGTTGGGGACGCTCCTTGATTCTTCTGAACTGTTCTTCATCTTTAGTCGTCGGTCTTGAAAACTGGTTCAACAAATCTTCTCATCTTCGATCTTGAGGATCGCCGAGGTGAATCCGAAGAGTTTACACGTCGGGTATCCGAGGAGCCCCTTTAAGTTCTCGGCCTTTGTCAATGCCTTGTTATTTTTTACGCCACACCTCGGGTTTGAAGTTGTTCCCATGCGGCGGTGTCCTCTTGCATCCGAGCCCCAACGCCGGATTGTATTCGAGGTATCTTTTGCAGCCAAGCACCAACGTCGGACTGCTTCCGAGCTCCAACGCACTACAGGAATCAGCTATTTTGCCGTCTGCCATGGCGGACGGCAAAGGCATGAACGGCGGACGGCAAAGGCCTTTGCCGTCAGCCGCGGACGGCAAAAGGCTCCGGCAAAGTAGGCTACAGTAAACAGCTGCTTTGCCGTCTGCTTCCTGGCGGCTGACGGCAAAGGCCCTTTGCCGTCTGCCGCGGACGGCAAAGAGAGCAGACGGCAATAATTGTGCTCTCAGTCCGTTAAGTGGCTAACGGCAGGCCTTTGCCGTCCGCCGCGGACGGCAAACTTTCTAGTGCCTTTGCCGTCCGCTTCCGCCTCGCCCGCTTCCGCCTCGACCGCCGCATCGGCCGCCCCCGCTTCCGCCTCGGCCTGCGGCGCCACTTCCGCCTCGGCCGCCGCGTCGCGTCGCGTCGGCCGCCCCCGCTAAGGCGCTGCCGCCTGCCCCGCCCGCTGCCGCCTCACCTGCCCCGCGTGCCCCGACGCCTCCTGCCCCCCGCTTGCCGCTGCCGCGCTGCACGCCTGCCGCGCTGCCGGCTGCCGCCTCGCCTGCCCCGCGTGCCCCGATGCCTCGCGGTCAACGCCGCCATCTCGTCTTCCGCGCGCCGCCATCTCATCTTCCGCGTGCCGCCATCTCGTCTTCCGCGGCCCGGCGCCTCCCTGCCGCATTAATTCCCGTCGCTATAAAACCCGCCCTGCGCGGCGAGTTTGGTCACACCGCCCGTCCATTCCTCCTCTCCCTCTTCACACGCGCGTTCTCTTCGCGGGATGGCATCCAGCGACTCGGACTCCGACGGCGCGGCACCGGGCGGCCACTGGCCGTTGAGCCTCACGTTGGGGCAGACGGAGGACCTCGCTCGGTTCTGCCTCTACGTGCCGCCGGCGGCGAAGCTGCCGTGGCCGTGGAGGATCTCCGCGGACGGATTCCCCACGCAGGGCGTACCGGCGACGCCGGCAGAGCTTCGCGCGCACCCCGGGGGACGCTACAACCGGAAGGGCCGCCGCCATTTTTGGAAGGGCAAGCGATTCGACGACGTCATCGGCGCCTTCAAGCGCGCCGCCCGAGGGCTCCCTGTCGGTGATCTCTCTGGTGGAGCTGGGCCCTCCCAGCCGCGCAGGGCACCCGCTCCCACCCCCGCCCCAGCAGCCCCGGCCGACGTTGTGATCCCGCCGGAGCAGGCGGCGCTCCAGCAGGACGGCGACCCGGAGGACACGCCCGGGCTCCTCGCGATCCTGGCGCAGTCAGTGGAGGAGGCCGCCGCGGCGGCGGCGCTGGAGGCCCGGGAGGAGGCGGCGCAGCAGGCGGCGATGGCGCCGCCGGAGTGGTAGCAGGCACCGGCGGCGGAGGAGGAAGAGGATTCGGACGACGTCCCGGTGGACTGGGACGACGTGGCGAACCGGTCCAGCAGCGACGATGACGGCGGCAACGGCCCGGCCGTGATTGACCTCGATAGCGACGCCGAGTAGTTTTTTTAGTATTTATGTACGAACTAGACTTTATGTACGAACTTTTTTTAGTGTGTTGTTTGCGGACCTAAAACTAAACTAAAACTAAACCTAAAACTAAAAGAACAGAAAAAAGGAAAAAAGGGGTAGAGCTCACCTGTGGCAGGGCCGGTGGAGGAGGGGGGCGGGGCGGTGGAGGAGGTGGCCGGTGGAGGAGAGGTGCGGGGCGGCCTGGGGCAGCGGCGGCGGTCCCGGGGCGGTGGGGTGCGGGGGGCCGGGGCGACGGGGCCCGGGGCGGGGGGGGGGCGACGGGGCGGTGGGCGGCGGGGCCCCGGGGCGGTGAGGCCGGGGCGCCGGGCGGCGGCGAGTGCTGGGGGCGGCGCCACGCGGCGGCGGTGGGGTGGGATGTGGGGTGGGATGTGTGGTGGGATGTAGTGCGCGTCGGCGAGGAGAGAGAGGGAGAGAACAGAGAGTAACGGGTGGGGGGGGGTACGGGCCGTTAGGTAGTCTCCTCTTTGCCGTCCGCCACTATTTGCCGTCCGCCCTTTTGCCTCTTTGCCGTCTGCTGGCAGACAGCAAAGAGGTGGGGCGTTAAGTTTTTCCCAAACGGGCGGGGGGGTGGGGGCCACCTCTCTCTTTGCCGTCTGCCAGCGGACGACAAAGAATCTTTGCCGTCCGCTGGCGGACGGCAAAGAGCTTCTTTGCCGTCTGCCACTTCTTTGCCGTCAGCTTCTGGGTAGCTGATGGCAAAGAGCTTCTTTGCCGTCAGCTAGCAGACGGCAAAGAGATGGCAGATGGCAAATTAGCTGATTCCAGTAGTGACGCCGGAATGTATCCGAGCTCCAACGCCGGATTGTATCCAAGCTCCAATGCCGGACTATATCCAAGGTGTCATAGATCACCTTGGTTCAAAAAAGTTGAAGGAGTTTAGCGAGCTTAATGCCGGAAATGCCCTCTATAGAGCCAGCCATTTGCATCTGAGCTTTATGCCGGACTGCTTCCGAGGTGATGCACCACCTCAGGCTTGGGCTGATTGTTTACGAATTTTTTTCCGATGCGTGTAAATTTATTTTTTGTCAATATGTATAACCAGTAGCCCTCAAGGTGTGTGTCGGCCTAAAACCCGAGATGCACCTAAAGGAAAATATGAAACCGCTGATCCTAGTAGCCCCTGAGACTTAGGTCGATGCGCGAAATCGGCCTGAGGATCAACTCCTAGCTCGGCAGCATACGTATGAATAGAAACGCGGTGTAATATATTAGAGATAATAGTGATCGGCGAACGGGCCCTTGAGAGAGGGTCTTGAGAAGTTGCCGCAATATATTAGCTTGATGCCAGATAGGTCCAGATGGTACCTATTGTTGTCCGAAGATGCGTTTGCCCATAGTTCGGTTATGCCGAACACTGACACTTTGAATTTTCTACATTGAATAGGCAATGCAGTAGCCCCCGAGCCACTGGTCGGGTGGCAACACCAGATCAGGGGATCGATGTGCCCCTTTAATATTTATAAATAATGAGCGCAAAGCCCAGTAGCCCCCGAGCCTTAATGTGGGCACGGGTGGCCGAATTAAGGATCGATATCCATAGTAAAATCACAAATTATGTGTAATGATTCTATGTATCCAAGTACTCTACATCATTAATGCTCGAATCCGTATTGTACAAAACTTTGTTGACCGACCATCGGCTTCAACCTCTTCGGCCAATAGCCGAGGAGTGTTTTCCTACTTTATAAAGCCGTTATAGGGGCAAAGATTTATGGAAAACAAGGCAATCCGGCCATACGGTTTTATAAACAAAGGTACATGGAGAGATATGTTATATTACGTTTTAATGTAAGAAACATCTTCCAAAGAAAATAGTTCCGCTATCAGTTCCTTTCTTTGGGTCGTCATGCTTATCATGATCATGAAACCTCACCTCCGATCCGATCAATGTGGGAGGAAAATATTGAGGATTTAGTTTAGGGAAAGTTCCGGAACTCTATGGTATTAATGAACCAAATTTTTCACTTCCGTCATTGCCGACCAATGTGATCCTTTAAGATTGCTAGCTTTCGGCTTCACCCAGTCTGAGGTACTAACTCGGATGACCCGGTAGTAGCAATCACAGAGGTGCTCCCTTTACCACCTAGCCGAACAATCGGGAACGTAGGGGTAAGCACAGGAGCCAGGCAACCCAGCTTGGCCAAAACCTTAAGTCAAATTGATGCATATTTATGGCTTTATAACGATGATTGCGGAAGGCGGCTCTCGTATATTAAATACAAACGCCGATGATATGTTTATTTTGACTCCGTTGCGGCCGTTTATCAGTTGAAAGTGGCCCATCGTCGGCTTCCACCCCTTTGTAGATGTTACACAGGGTGTTTCCGCAATAACAAAACAACCCTTAGCCGACGTCTCGGTGCCCGAAGGTGGTTGTGTTAGCGGAAATGAGGCAATCAGATATGCGGGCTTTATAACTTTCACTTAGTCATAGGAGCTTTAAACTGGGGAAGCTAGCTACGAGCCCCCGGTTAGTGTTCGGCGACAGCCGAGGTCAAGCCGTAAACACTTCGGCCAATGTTATGAACGACCCGTCTTTTAACATAGTCATCGGATCGCTGACCAATTTACGCTTATTGTGACAGTCAGTTTTCGGCTTTCTCCACTGAGGTGCTTAACCATGCGAGCTGGAAGCACAATCGCAGTGGTTCTCCCTTTGCACACCTAGCCGAACAAAGCGGAACGTAGGAGGCAAGCACAGGAGCCGGGGAACCCAACTATTGACCAAAGACACAATTTGAAACCGATGCATATATAGCAATATACGAGAATGTTTTTGCCGAATCTCTAAAGGTGTCCGGCGTTGCACTGCGAGACTTCCGCTGGAAACACACAAATAGTTTAAAAGTGCCATAGGCTTGGAAAACAAAAAAAATTAGTAAAAAATTGACGTCCGAACTAGATCAAGTGTTCGGTGCCAATTCGAAAATTGGAAAAAAATTGCGCTTCTGTCGTGCTTTAACATGACACATTCGATCTCAAGACTCGAAGCGGGTCAGCCTACGGCTTCAAGCTCCTTATCCCGAAGGCGGAGTACTTCTCCGAGGCCAGTTTAGCGAACTAAACTCGAGCGGCTTTTAGAGAGAAGACATGCTATCCGGCTATTGAGCATACACTCGAGTTGAAAAAGGAGCGGTAGAAAAAGACTTTGCAACGACCAAGAAGAAAACACATTTACTATAAAACGACTCATACTAATTTAAGAGCCCCCAAGTGACTTGGGTAAAAGAATTTTATGTATAATGATTGTATGTACCGAAGTACTTATATCATATCTGTATTCACCCGAACTTTAAACGCATCTTAATCGACCGTCGGCTTCTCCCTCTTCGGTCAAGGGCCGAAAAGTGTTATGTACTCCACCTGTCGAGAATATCGACGGTGTTTCCGATAACCAGGCAATCAGGCCATAAGGCTGTAACAGACAAAGCGCGCTCAGGGAACTTATGCTATATTACTGACGAAGTGTATGAAGCATCTTCGAAGAAAATTGTACCCCCACCGATACCTTTCTTCGGTTGCTCATTGTTACTATGAGACTTGTGCAATATATTTTTTGTACTCATGAGTTCCGTTGTGTGCCGACCATGATTGAAAACAATAAGAGCGCTAGCTTTCGGCTTCACCCAGTCTGACCCGATCATGACAATCGCAGAGGTGCTCCCTTTACTCCCTAGCCGAACAATCGGGAACGTAGGGGTAAACACAGGAGCAAGGCAACCCAGCTTGTGAAACACTTAAGTCAATATGGTGCATATTGTGGCATAATACACGAACAAGGAACGAAGCCATACAAGTATAATCATATGCAAGAGGAAAGGCTTCATAAAGGAAGCCCCCAAGTAAACGGGGTATTTGAATTTGTGTGTCACAAACAAAGTTTGACAAGGAAGTCTTTCACAAACAACTTTTTTCCAAAAAGTATAATGCTTGGTCGAATCAAACAAAATTTAAAACTGAAAGTCTTTGAGCATGAAAGCGACTTAGCTGGTTAATGTGCTCGGTGTTGATGACGTGATTCGGGCTTGTGGCGGGACAAAGACGCCCATTGATCTGTGACAGATCTGACAAGGTTCGCAGTCCTCGGCATGGCCGAGGTCCCAGCCCCCAAGCCCGAGGTGTCCGAGCAAGGAGTTCGGCACTCCGGAGTAGTGGCACAGCCCGGTCGATGTGGTAAGGTGAAGCCCCCAGTCTAGCCGAGCTGGCGGAGTTGGTCGGCAAGGTGACAATGAAGCCCCCACGCTAGTCGACCTGTTCGGCATGGTGGGCGTCAGTTTGACGAAGCGACGACGCTGCACGGCCGATGTGGCGAGATGAAGTTCTCGGTCCAGTTAACACGGCGAAGCTGTGATCGGCGGATGCCAAAGTCTAATGCGGGGCGGCTGGTGATGCCAAAGTGATCGCGTAACGCAGTCAAAATCGATTATATATATATATTATTTGGACCGCGCTGTTTTATGTGTGCAAGTAATCATTTTGCGTAAATATATATAATCCTGGCAATTGCTTTACGCAAAAATAATTTATTTAAAGAGATGTGGCCTGACGCCGAAGCCAAAGTCGATGCAGGGCGTCGGTGTGACGCAGTGAAGGCGTGACAAAGCTTGAATTTGCAGGGCGGTCCGGGCTCTAGATGCGGCATTCGCGGAACTACGGACGGGAAACGGACCGAACCATCGCACAACCATCGTTAATGCGACCATCATTTGACAGACCTGTGTACAGATGACGGAACAAACTAGAGTAATAATTTTTCAGAAAAATAAACCCAAGGAAAAAAATTACTAGGATCAATAGCACCTGGTTTATCAGTTGTAGCAATCTGCAAAAAGGTTACTCCCAAAATTGGGACTTGATCCGCACACCCATTGCCTGATGAGCGATGGAACGGCGGCATGGCGATGCTGGCAAAGGTTGGCTTGCCGAGGCAAAGCCCCTGATAACCCACAAGTATAGGGGATCAATTGTAGCCTCTTTCGATAAGTAAAAGTGTCGAACCCAACGAGGAGCTAAAGGTAGAACAAATATTCCATCAAGTTCTATCGACCACCGATACAACTCTACGCACGCTTAGCGTTCGCTTTACCTAGAACAAGTATGAAACTAGAAGTAGTTTGTAGGTGTTTTTGGATAGGTTTGCAAGATAATAAAGAGCGCGTAAATAAAAAGTAGGGGCTGTTTAGGTAAAGACACAACTAAATTAGTTTTAGTAAAGAGCTTTTAGTCACGCGAAAGTTATTTGTCCCTAGGAAATCGATAACTAGACCGGTAATCATTATTCCAATTTTATTTGAGGGAGAGGCATAAGCTAACATACTTTCTCTACTTGGATCATATGCACTTATGATTGGAACTCTAGCAAGCATACGCAACTACTAAAGATCATTAAGGTAAAACCCAACCATAGCATTAAAGCATCAAGTCCTCTTTATCCCATACGCAAACAACCTACTTACTCGGGTCTGTGCTTCTGTCACTCACGCCACCCACCATAAGCAAATCATGAACATATTGCAAACCCTACAACAGGGATCCCTCACGCTTGCACGACACGGAGAGCACCATATGACAGCACCAATAATAAAACATGCAACTCAAATCAATCTTGATCATCAAATAACCCATAGGACAAAACGGATCTACTCAAACATCATAGGATAGCCATACATCATTGGGAAATAATATATAGCGTTGAGCACCATGTTTAAGTAGAGAGTACAGCGGGTAAGAGAGAGGTTACACCACTGCATAGAGGGGGGAAGATTTGGTGATGATGGCGGTGAAGTTGTTGGTGAAGATTGCGGTGATGATGATGGCCACGGCAGCGTTCCGGCGCCACCGGAAGAGATGGGGAGAGGGGGCCCCTTCGTCTTCTTCTTCCTTGACCTCCTCCCTAGATGGGAGAAGGGTTTCCCCTCTGTTCCTTGGCCTCCATGGCATGGGAGGGGCGAGAGCCCCTCCGAGATTGGATATGTCTCTCTGTCTTTCTCTGTTTCTGCGTTCTGTTCTGCTGCCCTTTCAGCGTTTCTTTTATATCCGGAGATCCGTAACTCCGATTGGGTTGAATCTTTCGCCCAGATTTTTCTCATAAAATTAGCTTTCTTGCAGCAAAAGAAGAGCGTCAACCGCCTTACGGGTGCCCACGAGGGTCCAGGGCGTGCCCCCCTGCCTCGTGGCCCCCTCGGGCACCGTCTCGCGTTGATTTTACTTCCCAAAAATCATAAATATTCCAAAATAATTCTCCGTCCGTTTTTACCCCATTTGGACTCTGTTTGATATTGGATTTCTGCGAAACATAAACATGCAACAAACAGGAACTGGCACTGGGCACTGGATCAATATGTTAGTCCCAAAAATAGTATAAAAAGTTGCCAAAAGTATATGAAAGTTGTAGAATATTGGCATGGAACAATCAAAAATTATAGATATGACGGAGACGTATCAGCATCCCCAAGCTTAATTCCTGCTCGTCCTCGAGTAGGTAAATGATAAAAAAGATAATTTTTGATGTGGAATGCTACCTAGCATAATCTTGATCATGTATCTAATCATGGCATGAATATTAAGACACGAGTGATTCAATGCAATAGTCTATCATTTGACATAAAAACAATAATACTTCAAGCCTACTAATAAAGCAATCATGTCTTTTCAAAATAACATGGCCAAAGAAAGTTATCCCTTCAAAAATCATATAGTCTGGCTATGCTCCATCTTCACCACACAAAATATTCAAATCATGCACAACCCCGATGACAAGCCAAGCAATTGTTTCATACTTTTGATGTTCTCAAACCTTTTCAACTTTTACGCAATACATGAGCGTGAGCCATGGATATAACACTATAGGTGGAATAGAATATGATGGTGGAGGTTGTATGGAGAAACAAAAAGGAGAAAGTCTCACATCGACGCGGCTAATCAATGGGCTATGGAGATGCCCATCAATTGATGTCAATGTGAGGAGTAGGGATTTCCATGCAACGGATGCACTAAGAGCTATAAGTGTATGAAAGCTCAAAGTGGAAACTAAGTGGGCGTCACTCCAAAAAAAGTACACTTCCGTGATGATACGTGTTTGTCACAGTAGGTCGCGTTTTCTGTCATGCATGTACATCCATGATGAATTTATGACAGAATCAAGATAGTCATACCTGTGCTGTCGTAGAAGTGTTCCATGACATTGCCAAAATTATCATCACGGAAGTGTCCACTTCCATGACGATAAATTGCGCGTCACAGAAGTGCTTTCGTCAAGGGTGACCGACACGTGGCATCCACCATAACGGAACACCGTTAAGCTATCGGGTCGGATTTTGGATCCGATAACCCGTTAACAGCCACGACCAATGCCGATTTTCCACGTGTAAAATTCTCATTGGCTGACGGATCCACGCGTCAGCTCCGCGTTGGCACAGGTGTCACTCATCCAACGGTCGAGATGGGCCTATGATATGTTGACACGTGGACGGCCCAAAAGTGGCCCACAAAGTTTAAATGGGCCGGCCCAACCGAAGGCCCATAAGATTTAGCGGACCATAATGGGCCGGCCCAGCTAAAGGCCCACAAAATTTAGCGGACCATAATGGGCCGGCCCAGCTAAAGGCCCACACGATTTTGCAGACCATAATGGGCCGGCCCAGCTAAAGGCCCACAAGATTTTGCGGACCACAATGGGCCGGCCCAGCTAAAGGCCCACAAGATTCTGCAGACCATAATGGGCCGGCCCAGCTAAAGGCCCAACATTCTCTGTCAAATCGGCCCGTCAACGGCCTGTCCTAAACTTGTCATCAACGCGGCCCATGGTCACTTCTGGCCCGTTAACAGTCCGCTAAGTAATTGGGCCGAATTACGGCCCGGTGTATTTCCGGCCTGTTAAAGGTCCGGCTTCATTTGGGCCCATTTACAGGCCATCAAAACTTTCGGCCCATAAACGACCGTGAAGGATTTGGGTCATATTCGGCCATGTCTGACATTCGGCCTGTTAGAGGCCCACTATAGCTTTGGGCCACTTTCGGCCTGTTGTCATTTTCGGCCTGTTAACGCCGGACGTAAACCATGGGCCATATGTGGCCCAACGTCATATCGGGCCCATTAACGGCCCATATAAAAATGACGATAATCTAGCCCGACCGAAGTTCCGGCCTGTTAAAGGCCCGTGTATTACGTCGGCGCATTTACGGCCCGTCCGAATTTCGGCCTGTCAAAGATCCGCATCGTAAATGGGCCACCATTTCGGCCTGCTAAGTCCAGTGGGTTATTTGGCACAATCAGGGCCCAATCTCACTTTCGGTCTATTAAAGGCCCATGTTTTTATGGGCTCGAGATATTTACACCTGTAAACGGCCTATTTTTACTGAGGGCCCAAATTATGTTTAGGCCTGTTAAAGGCCCACTATGGGCACAGGCCTACCAGAAAAATATGAAAGCTTATGCTGATTTAGGCCCAGATATTTTTAGTGGGCTACATGCCAATTTCGGCCCGTAATCGTTTTTAGCCCAATTGGAATGGGCCCGACGAATGTTGGCATGTTGGGCTCCTACGAAGCTTTCGGCCGAATACATTACTAAGATAAACCTACACTATACAAAAATAGCGTCGTAATTACTGCAGCCTGAGGCAGCATCATAAATGTTGTATCACAACAAAATAAATTCCAACCATACAACAAAAGGCCTGTTGGCATAAAGTTTACAGTCCTTCCAGATAAAAGCACCATCAGATGTATAGAAGCACAGATCATTTGACCTGAGTGCTAATGTTTCAGGCTGTAGAATCTGATGGAGCAGCACGATCTCCACCTTTTTTCCGCCATTGCTCTTGAACAACGAAGCGAATGTCTGATAGTCTGGTTTCAAAACCATTCATATCTTGACGACATTTCTCAACCACTATTCTTGTTTCCGAAACAACGTCCATTAGGGATTGGACTTGTGTCTGGAGCACAGATATATCACTCTGTCTAGCAGGAAGATTTTGTTCAGTAGGCGATTTGGACGAGGTTACCTTGACAACCAACCCAGAATTACGCAGGAAGGTGCTTTTTGCACTGTTAGTGGAGAGATACTGACGCACTGCAGCAAGAGGTGACATTGTGCCTGTAGTAGCCTCGTCACCTTCAGGTGGTTGTGGCTGTTCAATCATTTGTTCCATAGCTTCCTGAAAGTTTGAACTTGTAGATTAGTGTACCAGATAAGTTACTAATGAGACAAAAACAAACAAAGTAGGTTAAACGTTTATACATAACTTATTTTGGTGAACTACTGTAATACATTAGCATGTATTGTAGTGCCAACTACATAATAAAATCACTTTCGGAACATATGTCCATGTAGCATGCCTACTGTATTGTCTATTTCCTCACATTCGTTGACATCTAAGGATAAAGAGACATGGTTTAAAGTAGGATGAACATAGTATGACATCATTCATATCATGGGCAAACAGATATAAAACAAACAGGCTATTTTATCATTGTGTGCGCACGTGAACATAACAACTAGATTACAGATCAAGACCAAAAGAATATCCTTCATCTCTTTTAAACCATGTAAGGTGAAATGATACGTTAAGACAACTGTGAATAAAAGTGAACAGAGTAACTGACATTGGCTGCAAACCAAGTAGTTAAATGAACACATCACAGTACCAATCAGTTCAAGGCAGGAGGAGTAAGGACTTACAACAGCGGCTTGAACTGGTGTGCTCATGCCCTTCATCTTGCTGGTGTGGCAATCCTTGAAGATTTGCACTGCATTCGGTTCAGGTTCTTTTTGGTCCGCACGGGCTTTCCTCTGTATTTGGAACAAGTCAATATAGATACGATAATATGGCACAAAAAAAGAAGGAAGTAGCAGCTATTTACAAGAGCCTCGCAGTGTGCAATATAGCTACGAGATCCTGTTGTCTGTTGGAATTTCACTTTAGAACGGTTGGTTTTGTTCTTCAAACAGTTAGCCTAGAAGAAGATACACTTGTAAGGCACATACATAAATACAAGTTCAATATGTGGTCTGATCAAATACATATAGCCTACCTGATACTTTGGATCAGACCAGTGTTTAACGAGGGCTGTCCAGTCTTCATCTGTAATATATTCCACTGGAGATGTTTGGGCGATTTCATTGTTAGCCTTGCCTTCAAAGTGAGATTTTCTAAGGTGGTACCGATACTGTCGCAGAGCAGACTGAAAAACATGAGTGCATGCTTGTTTAGTTGCATCATCTTTCGGATCCAACTTGAACCTCATCTGTTGAAAAAAGAATGTGAGTCTTATTAGGAGGAAGCTAGAAAGTATGGGACAGAGCAAGACAATATTACTAATTGCGATGAATAACATTACTTACGGATAAATGGTCAAGGAAGGTGTTAAACTGGGTATTGTCTTTCTCATTCCTGTACTGGATCCACGTTGGGAGGATACGTGCATGACACCTAACGGCAACGGCTGCCTCTGATACTAACTTGGCTGACTCTGTAGCATCACGTGGCCTTTTTAAACCTGCCTCAAAATGGATCTCCATTCTTCCTCCTTTAGATTTTGTTAATCTGTCAAGCATTATCCCTGATGTCTGTTTCCGCTTGCGCCGTGGTGCTAGTTCAACAACGAATATGGAAAGTGTTAGTGTACATCAAACTGTGAGAGTACATATAAAGGAGCATGCAACTGCAACTTGACTCGGTCAGGTACCGTCTTGGTGTTGATGCTCATGAGGTTCATCTGATCTTGCCAAGTCCTGTTGTGTCAGCAGTGCTTCGGAAGTAGTGTTAGGTGTGAAGGCAGCTTGGGAACTGGCCAGTTCCGGAGCAAACGAACGAGTAACTGGTTGAGATGCTGGTACAGTTGAAGCGGATGCTGCAGCTGGTGGAGCAGGTGATACTGTGTTTGTAGATTTAGCCGGTGGACTTGGACCTTCTACTGCACTATAAGTACCAGCAGAATCTCGACGGCAGAACCTTTTCCGTTTCACCCGACGAGTAACAGCACTCCCTACTATATTATTTTCCTTGCTCTTTTTTGACTTTGCCATGTCAAGCTGTACCCACAACACAAAAGAATAAAATCACTCTTCAGAACTCATTGATGCATGATACAGACAAGCAATACTTTGATGTAAGACAACCGTATGAGGATGGAATATGTAAGAAAAACAGGACGGCATGACATATTCACAGCTACGATGTGCAAACTAAGCAGAAGGATTTTCAAGAAAATAGAAGTAATGCAAGCTAGACACCATATGAAAGATGCAACCAATATTACTCTGCCAAGTTAAAAGTGTCTTGTCATAAGTGGCAATTCGAAAAATTAGAAGCAGTACAACGTAGAAATCAATGCAAGATGCAACCACTATCAAACTGCCATGTTAAAAGCGTCCAATCATGAGTGACTGATGCGGGATACACAACAGCAGTACTTTGATGTAAGAACATGGTATGATAGATAGATGCAGTGTATTCTAGACACAGAAAGCCATGTCATATGCACATGTATAACGTATAAACTCAGCAGGTGCAATTTAATCAAAATAGAAGAAATACAGGCTAGACAACATATGCAACATGAAACCAATTATCACACTGTCAACTTAGAGCAAGCACCTGCGATGGTGGAGTACGGGAGATGAACTCATCATGTAGACTTGGGACTTCAACTTCATTAGCAGTAGCAGTGGCAAATCTAGAGAGTCTCTGTTTGCGTCGGTGCGGAGGACCACCAACATCCCCTAACTTACTCTTTTCCTTCCTATTTTCTGATATTGCCTTATGAAGTCAAAACCACAAGAAGATGAATAAAATTAGCTCTGCATAACTGGTTGATGCATGATACAGACGAACACTACTTTGATGTAAGGCAAGCGCAGGATAGGAGGATGGAATATATACAAAAAAGACAGCGTTTCATATTCACACGTACGATAGGAGGATGGAATATGTATGAAAAAACAGTAAGCGGAAGGCATTTCAACAAAATTAGAAGAAATGAAAGCTAGGCACCATATGAACATGCAACCAATATCACTCTATCAGGTAAAAAGTGTCTCGTCGTAAGTGCCATTTCAAGAAATTAGAAGCAGTACAAGCTAGAAGACAATGCAAGATGCAACCTACATCACAGTCCCAAGTTAAATGTGTCTTATGGGTAAGTGATCGTTGCAGGTATAAGTTGTAAGCTACGCAGATGCAATTCAACATAATCAGAAGCAATACAAACTAGACATCATACGGAAAACGCAACCACGTATAACAGTTCCAAGTAAGAGCAAGCACCTGTGATGGTGGAGTAGGGGAGATGTGCTCATCATGTACACGTATGTTCTAGAAACAGGAACACGTGTCATATTCACAGGCATTATGTGTAAAGTAAGCAGATGCAATTCAAGTTAGAAGCAATACAAGCTAGACATCATACGCAACATGCAACCACATATAATAGTGTCAAGTTAGAGCAAGCACCTGTGATGGTGGAGTAGGGGAGATGTGCTCATCATCTACACAGCTACGTTGACTGTCCAGCCTTGTGTTGTCTTGCGAATCTTGTTGGGAGGATGGCGGAGTAGAATCTGTAGAGACCCCCTGTTTGAGTTGCTCCGAAGGACCACCATCATCCACTGCCGGACTAATTTCCTTCAGCTGTAATGATTTTGCATTGTGAAGTCAAACCGATAAGAAAAAGGAATAAAATTCGCTCTTCAGAACTCATTCATGCATGATACTGACGAACACTACTCGGATGAAAGGCAAACACATGATGCGAGGATGGAATATGTATGAAAAACAGGATGGTGTGACATATTCACACCTATGATGTGGTAACTAAGCAGAAGGCATTTCAACAAATTAGAAGCACTGCAAGCTAGACACCATATGAAAGATGCAACCAATATCACTCTGCCAAGTTCAAACTGTATGGCGTTTCAACAAATTAGAAGCAGTACATGCTAGAAATCATATGCAAGACACAACCAATATCACAGTGGCGACTTAAAGGTGCCTTATCATAAGTGACTGATGCGGGATATGCAAGAATAGTAGTCTGATGTAGAAACAGGAACACATGTCATATTCACAGGCATTATGTGTAAAGTAAGCAGATGCAATTCAACAAAGTTAGAAGCAATACAAGCTAGACATCATACGCAACATGCAACCACATATAATAGTGCCAAGTTAGAGCAAGCACCTGTGATGGTGGAGTAGGGGAGATGTGCTCATCATCTACACAGCTACGTTGACTGTCTAGCCTTGCGTTGTCTTGCGAATCTTGTTGGGAGGATGGCGGAGTAGAATCTGTAGAGAACCTCCGTTTCAGTTGCTCGGAAGGACCACCATCATCCAATGCCTTGCCAATTTCCTTCAGCTTTATTGATTTTGCATTGTGAGGTCATACCGACAAGAAAAAGGAATATCATTCGCTCTTCAGAACTCATTCATGCATGATACTGACGAACACTACTCTGATGAAAGGCAAAGTCATGATACGAGGATGGAATATGTACGAAAAAATGGACGGCTTGACATATTCACACCTATGATGTGGTAACTAAGCAGAAGGCACTTCAACAAATTAGAAACACTGCAAGACACCATATGGAAGGTGCAATCAATATCACTCTGCCAAGTTAAAACTGTCTCGTCATAGGTGGCGTTCATCAAACTAGAAGCAATACATGCTAGAAATCATATTCAAGACGCAAACCAATATCACACTGCCAACTTAAAGGTGTCCCATCATAAGTGACTGATGCAGGATACACAAGAAGAGTAGTTTCATGTAAGAACATGGTGTGATAGACAGATATAGTATGTACCAAAAACAGGAAAGCGTGTCATATTCACATGTATCATGTGTAAGCTAAGCAGATGCAGTTTACACTAATTAGGAGCAATACGAGCTAGACACCATATGCAACATGCAACCAGATATCACACTGCCAAGTTAGAGCAAGCACCTTGGATGGTGGAGTAGGGGAGCGGAGACTTGGACCTTGTAATGCACTATCAGTACAAGGAGAATCGGTACAGATGCTCCGTTTACGTTGCTGCAGAGGACCACCATCATCGCCTTCCTTACTCTTTTCCTTCCTCTTTCTTGATTTTGCCTTGTCAAGTCAAACCCACAAGAAAAAGGAATAAAATTTGCTCTTCAGAACTCATTGATGCATGATACTGACGAACACTACTTTCATGTAAGGCAGCCGCATGATAGGAGGATGGAATATGTATGAAAAACAGGACGGCGTGACATATTGACATGTATGATGTATAAAGTGTAAACTAAGCACAAGGTGCTTGAACTTGTTAGAATCGATGCAAGCTAGAAACCATATGAAAGATGAAACCAATATCACTCTGCCAAATTAAAAGGGTGCCCTAACAAATGTATTTGACCAAATTAGAAGCAATACATGGCAACAGGCTAGAAATAATATGCAATATGCAACGAATAAAGGTGACTCATCGTAAGTGATTGATGCAGGATACAGAAGAGAGGTAGTTTCATGTAAGAACAAGGTTAACACATAGATGTAGTGTGTACCAAAAATAGGAAGGCATGTCATATTCACAGGTATAGTGTGTAAACTAAGCAGATGCAATTTACCCTAATTAGAAGCATTACAAGCTAGACACCGTATGCAACATGCAACCACATATCACACTGCGAAGTTAGAGCAAGCACCTGTGATGGTGGTGTAGGGGAAGTGCGGTCTTCAGGTACAGAGCTACGTTCAATATCTTCATTTAGGCTTGCTGTTTCTTGAGAATCATGTGGAGAGGATGAAATTGCATTCTTTATAAGAGTATTGCGTCTCATATTAACCCACGCGCGTGACTGTCTCATCATAAGCGATAGACGCAGGATACACAAGAACAGTAGTTTGATGTAAGAACATGGTGTGATAGGCAGATGTAGTATGTACCAAAAACAGGAAGGCGTGTCATATTCACATGTATAATGTGTAAGCTAAGGAGATGCAATTTAACAAATTAGGAGCATTGATGAGGGATACACAAGAAAAGTAGTTTGATGTAAGAACATGGTTAATAGAAAGACGTAGTATGTACCAAAAACAGGAAGGCATGTCATATTCACAGGTATAATGTGTTAACTAAGCAGATGCAATTTACCCTAATTAGAAGCATTACAAGGTAGACACCATATGCAACATGCAACCACATATCACACTGCCAAGTAAGAGCAAGCACCTGCGATGGTGGTGTGGGGGAATTGCGGTGATCAACTAGAGAGCTACGTTGACTATCTTCATTTAGCCTTGCTGTTTCTTGAGAATCATGTGGGGAGGATGACACTGCACTCTTTAAACGAGTAGGGCGTCTCACAGTAACCCACTCGGGTGACTGTCTCATCATAAGTGATTGACGAGGGATACAAAAGAGCATTAGTTTGATGTACGAACATGGTTAATAGACATATGTAGTATGTATCAAAAACAGGAAGGCATGTCATTATCAAAGGTATAATGTGTAAAGTAAGCAGATGCAATTTAACCAAATTGGAAGCAATACAAGCTAGACACCATATGCAACATGCAACCACATTTGACAGCGCGAAGTTAAAGCAAGCACCTGGGATGGTTGTGTGTGGCAATTGAGATCATCAACTGCAGAGCTACGTTTACTGTCTCCAACTGCTGACACTGCACCCATTAGAGCGCTGAAACGCTTAGTGCTTATCTTCGAATTACACTGGAGCGACTTCTGTCTTTTCTTTTCTGCATTCATCAACACTGCGTCAGAGTCTGAAATACCCATGCATAAAAAACAATAGTGTGAGTATGGGTGAAGTGTGTGCACAATTAGTACAGTGTAAAGGTAGCAGATAGCAGGTCGGTGAGAAATAAATGACGGGAGACATATGATAGCTCTACAACATGCATGGCACACTAAATTACTACAGGATTCTATGAAAATAACAGTCGACTGAAAGCAAATAGGTCAGTCCATTTTTTCTGCACCGTCCGATGTACAAAGAACGGGCAGATCGCCTTCATCTACCTCCAGCCAGTCAGTGTTGACGATCTTCCTCGAAACGCCAGCGACCACCGGCCCAGTATTCCTCCCCTGCCTGCGCCCTCCCCTCGACCTCACCGCACCGCCGTGCTTGGCACCGCCCCCCGGCCATCCATTCAAGCCCCGCCGACCTCCAGATCGGGCGCAAGCAGCTCCTGCGCCCCACACCCCTATGATAGACACCGATGCGCCGCTTCCCCGGGGAACAGGCGGACTAGGTGCTCCGCGCGCCTAAGCGGGTGCTGCTTCTTTTAATTGCGGTTCGACTGACCCTGAATTGAAATCCAGGCGGGCTACTGACCTCTAGCAAAGGTGAAATAGTAAAAGGGAGGAAACCTTGTGCATTTAGTATCACGAAGAAGATGCAGTAAGAAGCGCTCAACTAGTTTCTTTCGTGGGATGAATACGGTGTGAGCGGAGACGTAAGATTTGCACGAATAAGGGAAGAGGAGTACCTCTTTCTGCTGGCAGTGCTGTGTCCTCCTTCTGTTTTTCCGACGATCTTCTTGTTGTTCGCCGGAAACCAGAAGTTGTGGAGGACGGTGCAGCCTTGGACGAACCCATGGCCAAGTTGTTGAGTGTGGTGCGGTGGCCGTCTGTCGGCGGCGGGGAAGCAGATCCGAGGCGGCGAACGACGGCGTAGCGGGAACAGCTCCGGTGCGGTGGACGGTTGCGACAGTGGAGCCGCAGCAGTGAGGCGCAGGACGGCGTGGTCGGAGTGGTTCTGGTACGGCGCACGTCGGCGTCGGCGTCGTGGAGGCAGCTCTGCCTCGGCTTCAGCTGCTAAGTCCTTGAGGGCGTTGCGGTTGCGGTTGCGTTGGACGACGACGTCGGGGTACCGGCTCCGGCGTGATGGAGGAGGGCGGCGGTGGATTGGCCGCTATGGGGTGGAGGACGGAGGAGGCTGGGGTTTCGCGGCTGGTGGAGAGGGCGTTTTCGCGCCCACGGAGTATGAATGGGGAAACGGAGGGAGGCGGGGAACTAAGGGGGAACAATGTTTCGGTTTGAGACGCGCTTGTTTGAAATTTGGGGAAAGTTACAAACTTTGCCCCCATCTAAAATTTCGGACATATTGCGGGTTGGGGGTAGGACAGTCATGTCAGGTGTCCCAAATGTGGGCGGGATAGATTTCGGCCGAGCGCATGGGTAGGCGCCCACGGCGTATGAATGCTTCTCGGAGGCGGTTGAGACTGGCGTCTTGGTGAAGTTACAAACCTACCCCGGTTTAGACCTTTGGACATCGGGCCGATAGGCTACACGGGCCAGAGTCAGGACAGTAATTTCCTACCACCAAAACATTAGTCTCGCGCGGTTTCGGGTGACCAGAGGCCTATTTGGCGCTTCGTTCAATATTTGGGAGCAGAAGCATTAACGTTTTCGGTTCTCTTGAATTGAACTTTCAGGATTTGTCAAACTTCACAAATCTTTACTCTTGAAAATCCTAAAGCTACGATTATTTTGGAATGGAGGGGGTACATTTGAATATACATTGTACACGAGTATATATTAAAAAATATGCAACTTACCTCAGTTCATGCATGGTTCCAGATATAATCTCCTTGGTTGCAAAAAAAAGTTAGATATGCGTATGAATATATATAGCATGTTCAAACTCACAACAAAGATTGATGCCCCCTTTTACATCTGATTTACAAATGCCATTATCTCGGGTTCAAATAGATGAATGCACTTCCTATGAATTCGAATCTTCGAAACCCCCTTTATGTTGAATTCGACATGTATTCTATTTCGTAGCTAGCAATTTGGAATGTATCCATGCAAGTGACAAATGTATAAAGTGCTTCACACTAACAACATGGAGTGCACTAATTAATGTTTATATATGAATTGCAAAAGCATCCATTGCCTGTATTTCAAACCGCTCTCACTCTATGGATCGATAATATGAAATAAACACATGCACATGCTAGAATTCAATAGAGTATGGGTGTCTGATAGACCGATTTTCGTCCATACGCAATTTGCAAAATTCATGATCTCATCCAAAAATAATAATGCCATTTATATTTTAATTTAATGCGTAGAACCGCCTTTTACACGTAGATGCACTATGCCTCGCCCCGTTCTCACAAACGCGTTATATATCTCTCTATCTAACGCATAAGTGCACACACTTTATATGCATCGGCATTTCTCTTTCACACATGCTCACAATCTCTCTCAGGGTGTCGGGGTGTCTCACGCACATGCTCTCTCTGTTTCTCTCTCTCTCTTTCTGACTACTATGTACCACTCTTTTCACTAATCTCAGTTGGAAAACACTATTTCTCTCACATGCATATATACACATGCACGGTCTCTACTAGCCCTCTATACGCACATATATGTGCCTACGTGTCTCCCGCACGCACATTATCTTTAGGCCTCTCTCGCACACATTGCCCCCCCGACACACCTCTCTCTTAGTAGTTGGCAGATATGATTTCATCATATCATTCGGTAGGATATCCCTGGCTGTTAGGCTGGATGGTAATACGAGGCAAAGTTTTACCCTAGTTCGGATCGGACCCTTGCAGTTGAAGAAAGAGCCTACTCCTGGTACTGTATATTAGTGATAGGGGTGTGTACAAAGTACACGTGAATACCAGGCATTGTGCGTGTGTGTATACTATCGACGAACTAGCCCCCAAGCTTGTATAACATACTAAGGGCCTAGGGTTACAAATCATATATAGTCGGCTTATCACCAGTGGGGATAGAGTCCTCCGCGACTCTGGTAGCTTCGTGTTGTACGCCGAGTCCTCCACATGGGTCTTCGTATAACACGTCTCGGTCCAACCTATATGTGGCGCAGGATGGAACCGACCCATGAGTCTTCATGTTGACCCACCACAACTAGAAATGATGTGCCCACCACACCACACACGCAATTGGCTGGGGGGGGGCTAGAGGGATGGCCGGTGCGGCGGCGGACCGGCGGTGGGGAGTGGTTTCGGGGAGGGCGGGCCGGCCGCGGGCGGCGGGGGCTGGCGGTTCGGCCGGTGGTGGCTGGCGGCTCAGGGGGGTGGAGTTTGATGATAAACTGGAGGCCCTTGATTTCGTATCCAACGGCTGGAAAATCTAATGACCAGAGATGAAAAAGTCAGTCGACTGACGTGTAGCCTCACCCCGCACGTACACATGCACGCACGCAAGACACGCACGCATGTAGGCGTGCAACACTGACACGTACACACGCACGCATGCTGGCGTGCAACACTGACACGTACACATGCACTCACGAACACACGCACGTACGCACCCATGCATGCAACACTGAAACGTACCCTTGCACGCACGCAACACTCGCACGCCTGCATGCACACAGCACACGACGCAAGACACACGCTCAACCTATACGTGCATGCACCCTTTGTTAAGGACATGGATTGTTACGGGTATTAATCAATCTTATCTGTGATAAGCAGAACATTGATGTTTGCAGCGGTCTTTATGAATCACAACGTATCGAACGGGCTATCAACATAGTAGGCTTATCTACATGAAAAAGATGACGTCACACTCAATGAACAATCATCGGTTTATGAAATGCCCGCTTCTGACCGCCCTGGCCCACCAAAGGTTCCTCTGCTGTGCGCTGCCTGCGTTGGGTCACTGACATGCAGGCCATGCACCCAAAGAGCCCACACGTCAGTGGAAGAACGGCGCGGTGTCCTAGGTCAGAGTCGAGGGCGCCACTCGCGGCACGCCCGGCTGAACACGCCTCCGTGCCGCATTCAAACGCCTCCATGAAACCCGCCCGTGTGGAAGCCGAGAAACCCACTCTGGACACACGTCCGTTCATGACCGGGCCGGCGTTAAACGCAACGCCGGCCGAGCTCCTCCCGTCCGCCGTCTATTTAATCTCCTATTTAAACGAGGCCAAACGCCGGCCAAGAATCGCACACCTCCGCCGCTCCCCTATCTCCTCCACCATTTTGTCCACTCTTACAATGGCTTACGAAGAGTAGTTATTCCGCATCCAAGCCGGCTGGGTAGCCCGCCGGATACGAGCTATGCAGCTCGCTGATCCACCTCCCTCCCCTCGCCCGACGGAGCCAGTTGCCGCCCCAAGCCGGCGCGCGGTTCAGCAACTCGCCGCTCCAGGCCAGCTCGACGAGGAGCGGCGCACGGGCGTCGTTGCTGCCGTCCACGCCGCCGCCTCGTACCGCGTCTCCCGTTTCTGTGGCCGAGACTCCCATGCCGGCGGCCGCGCCATGCAAGCAGCGACAGAAGCCGGGTGCGCGGAGAGCGACGAGTCGGTGGCCAGCGCCTCCGCGTCCGCCGCCATCATCGAGGAGAAGTAGAACACGGGAGGCCGCCGCCGCTTGGGTCCCATGAAGGCCACCGCGGAGGCGACGCCGGCGTACACAGCAGGTGTCTTGCCGGATCCTTTTGTTGCGAGGACCTTCGTCGACCCCGCATGGGCTCCACGGAAGAGGGGAATGTTAGGATGAACTCGAGCCGGTGCCGGCCATGGCGAAGTAGTGGCCGGTGATGAACTCGAACCGGTGCCGGCCACCATCATCTTCGGCACCAGCCAATGATATCAGTTGGGCAGTGGGGAAGCGAGCCGTCCTTTGCGCTGAAGCATATACCTCCGGGGCTCCCGGCAGTCCGGTGATCGTGCTGCCGGACATGAGGAACACAAATCGATCGGCGGGCGACCATTTAGGCCAGGTATTATATACCTGTGCTGTCCAGAACTAGCACCGCGTAGTTCATTTGAATGTAATGAAATCCGTCATGTTTGTATGAAAATCCGGTATTTTATATGATTTCCGTCGTTGTTTATATGAAATATCAGTTTGTCTACGTGTTTGCGTGAATTTCGTCCGGTTGGTTGAGTTGCTGTCATAATGTGTGCGGCTACGGTTGGATGGCGTAATTTGCGGGTCGCCGGTCGGTCTGCGGGCGGCTCGGGCGGTGTTGTGGGACAAAAAAACACAGCTCGTGCGAGCTCGTCTCCAACGTGCGCGCTGGAGGATGCATGACAGCATGAGCACCCGAGCCATTCCTCGTTCATCGGTGGCAAAGGCACCGGTGGACAAAAGGGTCGCCAATATTTTGGCTACCCCGGGCAAGATCCAAACAGCCCCTCCCAACAGATTCAAATCCCTCGTTCGCCGTGGAATTTTGCCATGTGTTGTTTTCATGGACTAGCAAGATGCCCGTGCATTGCACGGAACATCAAGATGCATTTTTTTACAAACTCCCGCATGCATGCAAGGGATAATTAATGTCCTCCTTTGCTAGTACCACGAGGCAAACACCATTAATATTGCATCGATTAGTGTTAGTGGCCTTGTATATCTGCAAATTGTAATTTTGATAGTGGCCCCTTGTATATAAAAATGGAGGGAGAAAGATGAGAGATAAGGTGAGGAGGAGTGGGGCGTGGTGGTGACTGGTGGTCGGACTGGGCGGAGGCATGGGGATGGACGGCGCATTATGTCTAGGTTTGTATCTCTCTCACACACACCCACGTAGGTGGGGGACGTGCACGAAGAGAAGAGGTGCACGCACGGCGCACGTACTCCCGTCTCTTTCCCAACCACACCCGCGCGGGTACACGGTGGAGCTCATTTCTGTACGAAAAAGGCAGCCCACGTGGTAATTTGGCACGTGTACTGGTTGTCCACTTGGTGGAGGGAGGATCGTCTACCACGGGTGAACAAACAAATTGCGACTTGACGCGTTATGTTAAATTAAAAAAAGAGGCAAACCATGTGGGGCCTACCTTAGAGGCAAGGCTCTATACACTGGAGTACTTTTGATGTGTCCCGTCAACTCGCAGAACGAGGAGAAGCTTGCTTAGTACGCCGTCTCCCCCGCCCACGGGCGCGGTGGCTCGCAGGATGAGGTGAAGCTTGCTTACGAGTAGTAGTAGTAGTACTACTACTGTACGCCTTTACGCCCGCTCCCTCGCCCACGCGCGCGGTGGCTCGCAGCACGAGGAGAAAATTTTACTACTCCCTCCGTTTACTCCTCGTCCCTACTACGTACTTTGGTTAGTACTCCCTCCATTTACTTATACAAGGCCACTATAAAAAAATACATTTTGCATCTATACAAGGCCACAAATAGTAATCGAGACAAAAGTTACTACTCCCTCCTTTCCAGTTTATGGCTCAATTTCAAAATCTCTCCAACCAAGGTAGACGGTGAGTGGTCGAATTAATTTCGTAGTTTGCACAAGTAATTAGTACGCTCGTTTTTCTCAAGAAGTTATGTTTACCGAGGCATTAATTAGAACGAATGCATGAATGACCACTAAATTTCCATGAACTTGTACATGCATTGGTTAGTTTCCTCTTGACACTGCTTGCGTCGGGTGATCTAACGCACCTCGAAATCCAACATGTAATGGTACTACTACTAGTATAGTAGAATTGAGACTTATCAAACGGAAAAACGAATGTTTTTTAGATGAGCCCTATAAACCCTAGTGGGTACGTACTCCGTAAAAACAGATTTTTCCAAAACTAAGTCACTCCCTTTCATGAATTCTGTAGTATACTCCTCCGTCGACGCTCCCTTTCATGAATTCTGTACTTCCTGTCGCCGACATGTGGGACATATAGCAACCGGGTCGACGTGTCAAGCACCAAATAACAGTGCAGAACAGCAGGGGGACGCACCCCACTCGTACCGGCCCAGTAGTAGTAATGAGCAATGAGACGTCAAATCACAATGCCGCACCTTCCCAGACGGACGAAGCAACCATTATTTCACACTTCGGTTCGCCATCATCTCAAACCACGTAGTATTGCTTCTGCCTCAAGAGGGACACGCGCATCGCCTTGGTACATCATGACACGTGGGACTGCATGACAGGCCATGCTCCCCCGCCCATCGCTCGGTAAAATCACCTCATTTTTACTATACTTCCTCTGTATCGGTTTACTACATGGCATGCACGTCGTTCTAGGTTGAGAATTTAACTGGCTATATATGTGATGAACAGTACTCTAGCCTTTTAAAAAATGTATACTTTTGTACAGTAGTACTATCGATGGATTGCGCCATGGAGCAAAAATTGAAATTAAAAAAAAGGTGGTACATATAGAGAGCGCTCATCGCCAAATTATACATATAGTACTATTAAAAAAGCTAGTACGTGTTTAATTGGGGTGCTAAATTCTATTAAAGAAATACTAGTAGTATGTACATACTGAAGAGTTAAAGTAACGAGAAGAAACATAACATAGTTCTGCTGGGGGCTCAGCACAACACACCCCTCAAATTAAACTAAGCACACCTGAAATTAAACTATGCAACTAATCCGATAGACACCGCATTAGAAGTTTAGAACCACCATGAGCAACAACACTGCCACCTTACTCGGAGTCCTCGTCCACGTCCTCGACTTCGTCCTTGTGCCTCTTCCTCTTGGCCGATACTTCTTTGCTTGAACCGCACACTTGGCTGTTGCTCTTCATCCAACCCTTGTAGATATTGAAACAAAGGTAGCCATCCATTGCAGCATAGTGGATGTGGTCTATATCTAGTACATTCTGCTGCCATGCATGACGATGAAACGTGTAATGAGGTTTCTCCAGGTTATGGTACGAAGGATGAACCATGGCTCCTGCCAGGGTCAGCATTGAAGGCTGACGAGAGGGCACCGGCCGATTCTTCTGGAGGTCGAAGGGGTTGCCTACAACGAGGCCTATCCGACCCATGACTTCTTTGTCGTTCTTAAAGTCTATAGTAACGAATTTCACTATTTTGTCCTTGAGGAAGTTCTTAAAATCCTGGCACTCAACGTCGGCATGGCATATGTGGTAGACCAAGCAAACATTATGTACGCAAACCTGGATCACGGCGGGCTTCTTCCTCTCTTCGTCCTTTAGATCCTTCTCTCGTCCCAGGACTGTGGTGTACTCAACATCTAGCCCAGCGACCCACTCATCATCTGAGTTTTCGAACATGCGTCTAAAGCGAGAAAGGCATCCTTTCACCATCGCGGAAGAACGGGTGTAGATGACGTCGAACTCATCGCCGGTGATGGTTCTAACCTTGTACTCACCGCCGATCGTGGAGATTTGGGACGCCATGGATTTGGAAGGAGGGTTAGGATTAGTGGAACTGCCGTAATGTGAATGGACGGGACGACTAGGATACGGGCTTCCGAGAGCCGTTAGATCTGAGATCGAATGGTTGCATGGCGTGATTCTAGACCTATGGGTGAATATCCTATCCTGGAGGGTTATTCTGCAAATTTTCAGCAACTTAGCATGCGACCGTTTGATCTTAGATCCAAGGGCTGCCAGCAGCCCGTATCATGGTCGCGCCTACCACGACCGTCGCGTCGCTCGCGCGGTCGCGCCCTTGGAGATTTAACACGGTGCGTTAGGCTATCTGATGTTGGCATGTCATACATAGTCATCACTTAGTCACTCATACTACAATAAGGTTGGCTATAAGTGTATTTTTTTACTCCTCTATATCTCTTTCTTCGTACTCTCTCCGTCCCATTAATATAAGAACGTTTTTGACACTAGTGTAGTGCCAAAAACGTTCTTATATTATGGGACACAGGGAGTACTAGTATTTTATTGCATTTGCCAAGGAGTGACCTCTTCCAATGAAATGGTGTTGCTAAGTTGCTTCATTTAATTAGCTATAGACTCAAAATTGTCTTTTCACCTAGGTACACGCGCTTAGCACCGTTTCTTCCTTGGGTCACCAAACTAGTCTCTCTCTTCTTGATTAACTTGCCACATCAGACTTTATGCCTATGTGCAAGCTTAAGCACCTGTAGGAGCAAGTAAAAGTAAGTACAATAGTGCCCTTTTACATGGCTTTTTGCATATTTGGAGGAAAGAGAGCAAGGAAAAAGTGGAGAAGTGGCTCTCATGCAAGAGCCAGCCTCTACTACATGTGGAGCATTGGGAGAGGCACCTGTATGGAGGTGGTCAGGAATCGGGAGACTCACGCCGGTCGTAGTGCCGCAGTTAACATGATAATGGCAAGTCAAATCATGGGCCCCACCTGTCCAGCAGTAACTCGCTGTCAAATCACACAGCCCTACGTTTGCAGTAGCCTACTCCTCGTCTTCTCGCGTCTCTGTCGAACCGACTAGGCGGAACTGCCCCGCCAACCATGCAGGAAATGCCCGCCCTCGACTTTTAAATACAACTACATCCGCTTAAGAATCCAATGATATAATTTTTGTGACATAGTAACTCATATTTAGTTAGTCAAATGGATGACCTAGAACTACGTGCAGGCCCTATAAACCGAGACAACCTAAAAATAAAAAACCGAGATGGAGAGGGTAGTTCAGCACGTATCTTTTTAGATCAATATAGTCGGGATTCACCAAGGAGCAAAACCAAGTGGTAGGCTGCTCCTGTCGTGTTGGCGTAGCAACTCAAGCAGGGTCAGTCCGCACACGAAATGGCGACACACTTAACAGGACCCTTTGGCCGACATGTGGCTCGTCCACCGTGTTGTTCCACGTGCGAGCACCAAAATTACAGTTCGGAGCAGCGGTTGGAATTGGAGGCACCCCCGGTCGTAGCGCCGCAGTAGTAGAAATGAGCGATGAGGGGGTCAAATCACAAAGCCCCACCTTTCCCGCATTAAGCTGGACGGACGAAGCAACCATCATTTCACTCTAGGGTGCAAGAGCATAAAGAAAAGAGAAAACAATGATGCGTGCGGCAGCTACCTAGGGGCACCCTAGGGTAGGGATCTCCACTACAGATCCTTTTTTTTTGAAAGCGCCTCCACTACAAATCGGCTTCTCCCTCGTCCTCTTGAAGAAAACCGATGATGAGTGCGGCGGTAGGGTTTGTAGGAGTACTACGGCGTGCGGGGCCACGTCGTAGTAAACGGGTTCGAGTCGACGCCTTAAATATGTGTGGTCCGCTTGCTTTTACGGGAACGAGGCAAACATTTTGGGTTCGGGGACCAGTGGAGATATAGTACGTACAAAAAATTGTGGACGTAGGTTTCGACCGAAAGGCAATGATGCATGGGCCTGCATTTGATATACCGGGGCCGCGTGAAATTTGCTACTCTACTCAAAACTAGTAAGGTACACATGTATTGAACGCATGAAGATTTTCGAAACCAAATTATGAATAAATACACACTATAGCATGTAAAGCTTTGAGTCATATATGCATGATGTAGATGTTCATTTAGTTCTTATAGTTCATCTCATTCAAAAATCAATTAGTTTTATAAAAATGTTAAGATTCATGGGGTTGCGCATTGTAAATCATAAAGTAAAAAACAAATAATGGCAATTCATTTAGAAAAAAATAATCAATTATGATACAGAAGATTCTAGAACAAAGGAGAAGTGCTTTGTGTTTTGAGGTTTGTGCATTATGCTTAAGTTCAACCATGGAGTCTTCTAAATTGTACATGTGACAGATCTGGTGGAATGTTGATGATATCCAACGGCCAGTAGTGCTCGGATTTGCCTATCTCCGGACTGTCGGGTTAGCTTCATCCAGCGACCATCTTTCAAAGTTATTGGCACACTATATAGTTCTTGTGCCATAGTTGCATGTTTTGGAAAAAAGCTACTAGTGGGTTGTACTATCTATTTAGGAATAGAAGATGTATACATGGAAGTTGTAGGGAAAGAGATGACATGGAGCATCTCAATTCCTATGAGTAGGGATTGGAAAAGAGATGTCATTTGGTTCACATCATAGGAACTTTTCTATTGAATCTAGAGATGACATGTATCTCAATTCCTATGAGGAGGGATTAGAAAAGAGATGTAATTTGGTTCATATCATAGGAACTTTTCTATTGAATATACGCTAATGTTTATTTTCCTTTGAAATTAAGGGAGTATAGGAATCCATTCATATGAACCAAGTGGCTCTAAAGCTATAGAAATGATATCATGTTTATTTCCTTTGAAATGTGGAGTATATGAATCTATTCCTATGAACCAATTGGCTCTAAAGGAAAAAAATCCTATAAAAACCATATCATATAGAGTTCCTACGATATTCCTCGACACTAAAGGATGCTTGAAATTGCTGCGGGTGATACGATGGTCTTTCTTTGTAGACTCCTCACCCATCTTTATAGTTACCTCTCGAAGATGAATGAAATGATATATACATGGTATTCTACATGTGCAATTTGGTACACGAAAACTCGATAAAAGTTTGCGAGGTTCGAATTTTCAATAAAGCTATATGCACTGCATTTCGGAATGGAGGGAGCATACGACAGTTGCTAACACTCACGTGGAAGATTTGTGTGTAGGAGGAGTGGCTGTTCTGTTAACTGACATGGCAAAACTGACACTGTCGGATGCCGATCTAACGGTTCTTACGGAGTTCGTCATGAAAAGGCTTGCGGCGAACGTTTGTCGGATGATGATTTACGGACACATGCATTGCATTGATACGTGCCCCCCTCTCTCTCTCTCACGCACACGCACCCTCACGAGTCACGACTCTCCCGAGTCCTCTCGCAGACTCGCACGTCGCACCCACCGTCTATCTGCAGGTAGACGTCACGCACATATGTGCTCTTCACACCCTACCCTCAGAACTTCTAAAAAACAAAAGACGGCGCGCACATTTTATTTTAGCTCACACGTCATACACTTATACTATTACTCTTGCGGCGAACGTTCTTTGGGCATAGTATATTGTACTCTCACGAAGAGAAGCGGTGCACGCACGCACTAGTTCTCTCACACCCACTCGCAGGTACACGTAGGAGTGCATTTTTTTGAAGCCGGTACAACAAAATCACTCCACTATATATAAAAGCAGGAGCCTTAGCGCTTGCTTTACTAGGGTTCCTCTCGTTCACTCTCTCATGCTCTCCAGATCTAAGCAACACATAGGTGGCTACACTCTCTCTCAGCTCACGGCTGGTCACAAATCCGGCCGGACAACCTCGACCGGGGCAGGGGTGTAGGTGCATCGTTAACGCTGTCGTCGGCGGCGAGGGAGGAGACCAACGGCTGTCCGCGCGCCCCGATCGGCGGCCGTGCCGTTCTCTCCGAGAGAGCGCCAGCTCGGGAGGGCCTCCGACCCCTTCTTCCTCCCTGCGGTATTGTGGCCAAGATGCGGCCTCCCGACGCCGTCTTTGCCACATGCCGACGACCCTCAGGTATATATTCCTTCGAAACCTGCCTTGCTCTACTGCCCCAGCTCCCTTCGTGTGGATCCTTTTCTACTTCCGTCCGCTGTCCAAAGCCACCTAGACTTCTACTATTATTAGAAGTAAAGATAGTTCATACAGTCGACTCAAAGCGTTGGTTCAAACAGGGAAGAAAGTGGGAAAGCTGTAGCATGAATCTAGGACTTGGTTCTAAGAGGAAACGGGGGAAAGTAGTAATATCTGTCACTGTTTAAATAACCGTATTTCGTATTTGCGCAAACAGGGATGTCTGTCTCCATATCGTTTCGGGATGTCTGTCTCCGTATCGTTTCTATCCGCGCAATCAAAAGCACACACCTCAGTTTTAGTACAACTGCACAAAATGAGATGGCTATCCCTCGTTGCCGTCGTCTAACCTCCCGTCTTCAAGGTATCCCTACATTGGTAGTAACTAAGGTAGAATGACCAACGCAATCTAAAAGAAGCTGATTCGTACGTTTTACTTCCTGATTGCAGTGCAGGGACGAGCAAAAACAACTGCATCCTAGTCCGGAATGCACTTTCTACCAGTTCTTCCATGGACCGAGGACTAGCTGGCACGGCTGCACGGCGGTTTTTTGGACAGGTGCGCGGACAAGAGGCATTGTGGTCTGCTTATTTCTGCAAATAGCGGTGCTTAAATTTAGTGGAATGCACAAGCATTTCAGCTGGTCAGTACACTGCATGGTTCAGTTCAGCATTCCAGCTGAGGCCACAATTACAATTGGTTATTCTGGAATGAGAGAACCTAACCCTAGATGGAGGCAACAAGAAAAAACCAGAGTGAACTCCAGGAAATTTAAGCCAGCCGGGAGGCCCTTTGCTCAGAGAAGCCTTGCTTGTTTTTTCCTGATTTGTAAACCTTCTCACAACTTTGTCTTTTGCTGTGAACTAGTATATGTTTGTTATGTTCTATGAATCATTGAGATGTATAAAATTGCTTAACTTATGCTTTTCAAGTTTTTTATGAAGACGAGTTTAATGTGAGTGTTCCACATGAGCGCTGGACTAGCGTGTGAACGTTTGGAATTTATTACATTGTGGCCTCAATTAACTGCATGAACCACTGTAACAAGATACATAGTTGCTTATATGTCAGACAGGAGATTATTGATTGTTAGCTGGTCGATAGCCTAGTGTTGAAGCGAGCTGAGCCAATGTGCCGTGTTTTGCACAACTGCTTACAAGTGGGGTAGCACCAACAGTGTTTACAAGTACTTATGTATACGTCGGCGCACGGTTCTCGAACGAGTGCTCTATTTCATCAAAACACACACTGCTCGTATGATAAACCGTGACAACTTATGTCTTACCATGTCATATTCATGAAAAAACTAGTGAGGACGCATCTGTTTCGGCAACAATTACGATGGTTCTCACATGATTCACGGGCACACAAAAGTAGCAGCAGTTCCCATAGACGGATTCAAACAGAGTACTAGCCCCAGAGGGGTCGATAACAGGCAAGGTTCTGATAATTAGACACAATCCAAACTACTATTAAGCACTAGCTGGGGCAACTATTTCATGCCTCGATCTAATTTGGGCTGGACACAAGACGGACCTTGCCATGAACATCATCGAGGACGTCCCGCAGCAACTCAATCCTGTGAACCTTCATGAAGACAACCTTGTGGCCTTGCCACTGATAAACTTGTTTGTGGAGGCATGCCACATCATCTTCCTGCGTAAGCTTGACAAGAACAGTATGCCTCACAAACGAAGGAGTAGCTTTGAACTTCTTGTGCTTCAGTACACCCTGGACAACACGCCTGACAACAGTGAGGCTGGAATACAACTCTTCATTGGTATAACCGCAAATGGCTTCCAGGATCCAACAGCCTAAGAACTCTGTTTTCCCAGTGCGTATATTCAGGTCGTCCGCCTCATAGCGAGTGACATGTACAACCACACAATCCTTGTCTGCATCAGGGCTCTAATTGAAACAGAAACAAATTCCGAATTACTTTTCAGTATAAGAAACACAAGTTATTTAAACCACTATGTATAGCATGGCATCGAAGCTAATAAAATTTTGCATTATTACTCACCACATACTTCCTTTTCTAAAAAAAATCACCACATACTTAGATGAAAAACCACAATCGAGATCGGCAAAGAAGGAAATCACCTTGGG
>NC_057805.1:491351169-491362173 GCF_018294505.1 Triticum aestivum | reverse complement strand
AGTGGCCGTGAGCGTATCTGGGGTCGGCTCGGTGGTTGCCGCCATCTTCTTGGAGCTCTCTGTCTCGTGGGGATCAGCCTCCCGCGTCTGCTCCAATATCGGCAGATCTTTGCTTGGTTCTCCTTGGTCCATCATGAAACTGGCGAATACTAGGAGACTACTGAAAGGATAACACAATCACAATGACAATGAAACAAAAAAGAGAGTGAGGATCGGTTACTGCTTTGCAAAAGTTTTTTTTCTCTGAACGAAAATATACCAACATCACGGATCCGCTTACCTTCCCTTCGTTCGGAGAGAAGAACAGTGGCAGATGCGAGTGTTGCCTTTCTTGAAGACGGTGAGGGAGAAGGGGATTCAACGAAGAGTGAAATGATGGTTGCTTCGTCCATCAAACTTAGACTGCGGGGAGGTGGGGTTTTGTGATACGACGGCTCATTACTGCAGCGCTACGACCGGGGTGACTCTCCGCCTGCATACTGCCTTCTAATTTGGTGGATGGCATTTGGGCCCGCGCGCTACATGGCCCGCATGTCGGTGAACAAAAGTATAACGACATTCAGTAGAGGGAGACGTTTCAATGACCTAGGAGGAGCTAGAAGCGGTAGAGTGTCTCCACTGTACTAGTAGTAATTGTTTTTCTGGGTAGCTGTAGAGTGTCTCCACTGTACTAGTAATAATTGTTTCTCTGGGCCCAAGACAAAACAGCCCATCCACACTAGTAAATAGTAAAATCAATTCAAAAGCCCATATATTTACTGAATGAGAGGCGCTACCCACACCCAGCACACCGCCCCCCCCAAAAAACCTGGGTGCTCTTCTTCCTCCTCGCTCCCACCCACCTCACGTCAGCTCGCTCCACTCGTACCCCCAAATTCCTCACCTCACTCCTACAGAAAACCCCAGCTCCCCTTCTTCCTCACTCCTACAGAAAACCCCCAGCTCCCTTCTTCTTCGCTTGCACTACAACTAGGCTCGTCATTCGTTACTCTGCTCAAATCCGTGAGCGCGACGCGACGCCCTCGAGGAAAATGGAGTCAGCTGATCCCAGCGCCAAGAAGATGAGGCTCCCGCCAGTGGCGATGCCTGTTGTAGATCCCGCACCTGGCAGCGCGGGGAGAAGCGGCGACCCCGCCCCCACCGGATCCCAGGAACCCATAGAATCTTGGGTGGACCGCATTAGCGATCTCCCGGACGCCGTCCTTGGGGAGATCATCTCGCTTCTCCCCACCAAGGATTGCTGCCGCACCCAAGTCCTCTCAATTCCGTGGCGCCCTCTATGGCGTGTCGTGCCCCTTAATCTCGACTGTCGTCAGCTATCTCTCTTCAATGATTTTGAAATCCCCAGAGCCATCATCTCCTCCCACCAGGGCTCCATTCAAAGCCTCTGCATCCCGTCATGCTACCTGAGCAAGCATACCATGCCCTGCACGGTGGACGCCAAGCTGAAATCCCATGAATTCACAGAACTACAGCTGCTTGAGTTCTACTATTCCCCTGGAAATCACATACCACATACCGAACGCCATGAACTTGTGCCCTCAGCACCGATGTCCATCTCGCGGTTTTCGTCCTCTCTCTACACCGCCACCTTTGCGCTGTGCTACCTACCAGACAATCTGGTACTAAACCTTCGACTCCCATTTCTCAAGAAACTTTCACTTGTGCGGGTTCGTATATCGGAGGCCTCATTGCACAACATCATCCACTCCAGTTGCCCTGCGCTGGAGTGCTTGGTGCTTGTTTTCACAGTTAGAATCGGTTGTCTCCAAATAAAGTCGCCTAACCTTGTAAGAATTGGAATTTCTTTTGACGGAAGGCAGCTCATCATCCAAGATGCCCCTTCACTTCAAAGGTTGATCCTTGATTCTAGTTATTCACCGTTGCAAATAACCGTCCTCTCTGCGCCTAAACTGGAGACCTTGGGTGTAATACATGATCTCTGTGCTCATTTCAATATGGTGTTTGGCTCCACAGTTCTTCAGGTACTTTATATTATCATCTACACTTGTAACCATAAGCTGCATTTTAAATTTCTGCTCATAATTTATATATCATCTTGGAGTACACATTTTGTACTAATATTATGTTCTATGCTCAATGAAGAGTTTCTCCATGGATGGCCTATCAATGGTGCTGGATTCTGTCAAGATCTTATATATCCAAATGAATAGTTTTGATCTGAACAAGATTATTGGCTTGCTGCAATGCTTTCCATGTCTGGAGAAGTTGTATATAAAGGTGATAATTTCACGCACATTGGAAGCCCGCATATAGTGTACTAGAATTAACCGTTCAGCTGTTGCTCTTTCGACACTCTTCTTTTAGACCTTAACTGTTTTCAATCTTCATGTCTATTTAGGCAACAGGACGGGGTAAGAAAGTTATAACCAATCGGTGGATTCGTAAGCATCGGGATTTTCTCACTTCTCATGAGATTCGATTGAAGACAATAACGCTAGAACGATATGTAGCCAACCGTGCAAACACAAGATTTGTCACATTCTTCCTGCTGAATGCGAGGTTACTATTGTCCATCAGGCTTAAGTTTATCAGCAGCCTGGTTTTGACGGATGGGTATGTCGAAGAGCAAAAAAAGGAGTTTCAGGTGGGCAAAAGAGCTGCTGAACGTGCCGGGCTTCTTTTACAACATATTGTGGTCATAATCCAGTAAATTTTATGACCCAGGATGTTCATTCCATGGACCTGACCGATCCATTTGACTGTGACTGCCGAAAACAGTGCTGGAGTTAGATGTTGTTGCCCTTTTCAATCTGGTTTTTTTGTAAACCTGATCAACAATTAACCCTCGTGCTTTTGTACAGTTTGTAAGCTGGAGTTAGATGTTCCTGCCCTTTTCAACTCGGCAGTGACTGTCATATTTTCTTTGAAACAAGGCAAATGGCTTGCCATTCGTTTAATTTAGAGTGAAATATTGTAACAAATCCCAACCAAGGGAAATAACATCACTCTCGCCGGCTGCTTGAGCTCACTGTGCATTACAAAAGCCAAGTGATTAGCCCCCACAAGCACCCACAAACTTATTTCGAACTAGCACATCAAATGGGCTGTAAATTTTCATAGGAAAGGCTGCATGACCGTGACAGATTTGGATTTTGACATTTGGGACCCGCGAGGAAATAGCCTATCCAAGGTGGTGTCGACTTACTAGCCAGTCAACAAACGATTCTGCCTACCAGCCGTTGGATTGACATCCAACATCTGTCGTGTATCTTCTATCTCTTGTCTTCTTCTTCTTCCTCCAGCCGCCCAAACCAAACCACCCCGTCGGCTCCGCCTGCTCCCGCCTCCCATGGCTGGCTGCGCCTCCGCCGCCCTACCGTACATACCCTCCAACGTTGGCCAGTCCCCCCCTCTATTCCCCCACACGTCCTGTTATTCTCCGGCGATGTCAGCCCCAACACGCACCCGCGCCCGAACCAGTCAACCCTCGTACTCCCCTCCGCCTGCGACTGGACCGGCGCATCTTCAACGGCTGCTGTTCGTTCCGTCCGAGGCCTCGCCGTCGTCCTCCGCCTTGCGGCCTTGGTTCGCTCGCCGTGCGCGGTGCGCCGCCCTCTTGCGTTGTCAACGTCGTGAACAACCGAGAGGAACAAGGAGATGACTGTACGTGGAGAGGATGACAGTAGGGACCCACCAGCGTCATGGCAGTACGCAAGCAAGTGCCTCTATAGTACAAGGCCAAAAATATGGTTCCTCCTAATGGTTGGACACCTGGGGCTCACGCCATTGTCAACGTAGTCAATAAACGAGAGAATTACTCTACGAGCGGCTGACACCAGGGACCCAGCAAGTCGTGCAGTTTTTTTTGAGGAACAAGCAGTTGTTATTTATACTAGTTTTAGCGACGGATCAGGGTAACAACGGGGCTGTGCAGGGGCTGTGGCCCGTCTAGCCAGGGTTTTATTTGTGTTTACCACATCATGAGCCCAGTTGTGTTTTTTTCTTGCTGAAAATGGCTAGCCCAGTTCTATTTTTTAAAAGAAATACCCAAACAAGGCCTACTTGCTTTATCGGCACTGCTGGGCTGCAAATCTTTCAAGATGAGGAGAGTTTCATTTGGTTTGCCCAGAAATGGGTTGTACATTTTTAAAACACATCAAACCGGGAATTAGTTTCAATTTTTTTCATTACAAGATCTTAAATTCCATTGATTTGTATGCGTGGACAATTATTTGGATTTTATATTTATATAAATTATTTTTCAAAATAGTTTGAATGTGAATCGATATTTCTGGATTAAAAACAGTTGACCGCACCGAAATATGCAAAATTTCGTATACTTTTTAACCATGGCCACAATATGGGGGTGTAATGCTAACAAAAAGAAGATGGGCTCCAAAAAAATTCTTAAGAATTAGCAAATGGGCTGTACATTATTAGAAATAATGGCAGATGGGCTGTATGCTGTTTTCCACAGATTTGAGGCTGACTTGTGCGCCTACTACAGGTTGACGCGTATGCTTTCGTAAAAAAAAGGTTGACGCACACGCAACGCCCTGTGAACTTAGTCAACACACGAGAGCAGTGACTATTGGATGTCCATCCAACGGCTGTCGTGCTTCTTCAATCTCTGCTCTTCATGCTCCAGCCGCTCAAACAAGCGCCAGCGGGACTGCCTGCTCCCTCCTCCCGCGGCCGGCTATGCTGCCGCGCAGGCCTCACGGCCCCACCGTACTCCCATCGCTGGCCTAGCCAACCCTCTACTCACCCACACATGCTGTTATTCTCCGGCGACGGTAGACGAACCAGTAAACCCTCGTACTCCTCCACGTGGGAAACAACTGTCGAGTATTCCCTGGCTCCATGTCGTTCCCTTCCTAGGCCTCGCCCTCGTCCACCGCCCTGGTGCTCTCGGTGCGGCCTGGTCAACGTGGTCAATGAACGACATCCATCGGAAGTGGACTGTACGTGGAGAGGCTGACAGCTGGGTCCACGGCCGCACACAAGGAAATGCCTCCTTATTACGCGCAAAATAATGATTCCTCCACCTGACAACTAGGACCCACAGGAAGGGCCTCTGTATTTTGTGAAAAAACGTTCCCCCCGCTGACAGGTCAGACCCACCAGCTATATCTTCGCACGCAAGGAAGTGCCTCCTTATTACGCCCAAAAAAATGAATACCCCCTGCTAGCTGGGACCCACCATATTGTTGGGCTGACTTGTGGGCCTACTAAGTTGACGGGGACGGAGGGCTTTGTCAACTTAGTCAATACTCCAGTGACCGTATGATGTCCATCCAATGGCCACAGTGCTTCTTCAACCTCTGGTCTTCTTGCTCCAGCCGCCCAAAGCAGCGCCGGTCGTGCCACCTGCTCCTGCCTCCCGTGGCCGGCCGTGCTACCGCGGAGGCCTCACCGCCCCCATACTACTCCCACCACTGGCCAGGCCATCCCTCCACTCACCCACACCCCCTGTTATTCTGCGGCGACGACAGCCTCACACCGCAGCCGAACCTGTGAACGCTCGTACTCCTCTCCGCGTGGGCATCCACTGCCACGTCTTGCCCGGCTCCGCGTCGTCCCCTTCCTAGGCCTCGCCGTCGTCCACTGCCGTGGTGCTCTCGGCGCGGCGTGGTCAATGTGGTCAACGACCGACTTCCATCGGAAGAGTACTGTACGTGGAGAGGCTGACAGCTGGGTCCACGGCAGCCGCAAGGAAGTGCCTCCTTATTACACGGAAAATAATTATTCCTCCACCTGACAGTGGGGACCCACTGGACGGTCCACTAGTATTTTGCGAAAAAAATCATTTCCCCCTAACTGCTGGGACCCACCGGACGGGCCACCGTATTTCGCGAAAAAACGTTCCCCGCGCTGTCAGCTCGGACCCACCGGAAGTGCCTCCTTATTACGCACAAAAAAATGAATACTCCCCCGGCTAGCTGGGACCCACCTTGGTGGGAGGCTGACTTGTGGGCCTACAAAGTTGACGGGGATGAAGGGCTTTGTCAACTTAGTCAATATGAACGATTCTAGATCCAGTGACCGTACGATGTCCATCCAATGGCCGTAGTGCTTCTTCAACCTCTGGTCTTCTTGCTGCAGCCGCCCAAAGCAGCGCCGGTCGTGCCGCATGCTCCTGCCTCCCGTGGCCGGCTGTGCTGTCGTAGAGGCCTCACCGCCCCCTACTATTCCCACCGCTGGCCAGGCCCTGCGGCGACGGCAGCCTCACACCGCAGCCGAACTAGTGAACCCTCGTACTCCTCTCCGCGCGGGCTTCCACTGCCGCGTCTTCCCCGGCTCCGCGTCGTCCCCTTCCTAGGCCTCGCCGTCGTCCACTGCCGTGGTGCTCTCCACGCGGCGTGGTCAACGTGGTCAAGGAATGACTTCCATCGGAAGAGTACTGTACGTGGAGAGGCTGACAGCTGGGTCCACGGCCACAACCCAGTTTTTTTGTGATTTGCCAAGTAAGTCGCTTTGTCAGGCCTGTTGGGCTGCAAATCTTTCAAGACGAGGAGAGCTTTCATTTGGCTGGCCGAGAAAATGGCCCATCAGTAAGGAGAAATGGGCTGTACATTTTTAAAACACATCAAACCGGCAATTAGTTTCAAATATCTTTTTTTTCATTTCAAGATTTTAAATTACATTAATTTTTATGCGTGGAGAATTTGTTGGATTTTATATTGATATACATTTATTTTTAAAATCAGTTTGAATGTGAGTCAAAATTTCGGGATTAAAAACAGTTCGGACCGCACCGAAATATGCAAAAATTCGTATAATTTGTTAACCGTGGCCACAATATGGGCTGTAATGCTAACAAAAAGAATATGGGCTCCAAAAAAAACCTTAAGAATTAGCAAATGGGCTGTAAATTATTAGAAATAATGGTAGATGGGCTGTATGCTGTTTTCCACAGATTTGAGGCTTTCCTAAAAAAAAGGTTGACGCACAAGCACTGACTGTTGGATGTCCATCCAACGGCCGTCGTGCTTCTTCAATCTCTGCTCTTCCTGCTCCAGCCGCTCAAACAAGCGCCGGCTGGACTGCCTGCTCCCTCCTCCCCGCGGCCGGCTGTGCTGTCACGCAGGCCTCACCGCCCCACCGTACTCCCATCGCTGGCCTAGCCATCCCTCTACTCACGCACACCTGCTGTTATTCTCTGGCGACGGCAGACGAACCAGTAAACCCTCGTACAGTTGTACTCCCCTCCGCGTGGGAAACAACTGCCGAGTCTTCCCTGCCTCCGTGTCGTCCCCTTCCTAGGCCTCGCCGTCGTCCACCGTCGTGGTGCTCTCGGCGCGGCATGGTCAATGTGGTCAACGACCGACTTCCATCGGAAGAGTACTGTGCGTGGAGACGCTGACAGCTGGGTCCACGGCCGCAGCAAGGAAGTGCCTCCTTATTACGCGCAAAATAATTATCCCTCCACCTGACAGCGGGGACCCACCAGACGGGCCACCGTATTTCATAAAAAAACGTTTCCCCCCTGACTGCTGGGACCCACCAGCTACACCTTCGCACGCAAGGAAGTGCGTCCGGGCAAAAAAAACAAAACGATTCGCCCCCCTGACTGCTGGGACCCACCAGCTACATCTTCGCACGCAAGGAAGTGCCTGACAGTCGGGACCCACCTGGTCGAAGCGTACGTAGCGTTGTCATTCTGGTCGCGAACGTGTATGTACATATATACTGGTGGATGTAGAGGCGCGCACGTGTCGTAATAGAGGCGCGCACGTAGCATGTACATGTACGTACAGCGGCCAGGGTGCAAGAAAGAAAATACGGCCACATATGTGTACATACAGGCGGGGTCTCGAACGCCTACTCGCGCATACGTACGGCGAGGGCTCGTTGACATGGCTGGGTCGGAACGGAGAAACAACGTCGTCGTCGTGTTCATGGGGAGGCAACGTAATGCGTCGTGTTCATGGGGAGGCAATGGAATGCGTCGTGTTCATCGGGAGGCAACGGAACGCGTGGGAGCCAACCGGCTTGGTCGGAACGGAATGCGTGGTCGTGTTCATCGGGAGGGCTTGGACGAAACAGGCGAGGAAACGAGGCCTGGCATACCGCAGAACGGAGGAAACGGCCTTGTGTTCGACCAGCCACGTTCGAAACGGGATCCTGTTCATCGGGAGGGGTCTGGCGTACCGCAAAATGGACGAAACGGGCCTCCTACGGTCGAAACGGGGGTCCTGTTCATCGGGAGGGGTGTGGCGTACCGCAAAACGGACGAAACAGACCTCCTACGGTCGAAACGGGGATCCTGTTGATCGGGAGGGGTGTGGCGTACCACAAAACGGACGGAACGGACCTCCTACGGTCGAAACGGGGGTCCTGTTCATCGGGAGGGGTGTGGCGTACCGCAAAACGGGACTCCACGGGATACTGTTCATCTCCACCGTCAACCACCTCCAGCCTCCACGGGGTACCGTCGACCTTCTCCAGCCTCCACGGGCTCCTGTTCATCTAGCCTCCACCGCGCGCTACTCCACCGGCTACTATTCAACTACCCCTCCACCGTCTACTGTTCATCCAGCCCTCCACACCACGGGGTCCTGTTCAACCACCCCTCCACGGGCACCCCTCCACCGTCTACTGTTCATCCAGCCCTTCACACCACGGGGTCCTGTTCATCCATAGGCAACGCCACCGCTCACTATTCATCCAACCCCCCCGCAACGCTCACTGTTCATCCCAGAGGCAGAATCGATCGGCTTCAGTTAGCAGCAGTAGCGAAGGAATCGCTCGATCGGGTTCAGTTAACAACCATCGATCGATCGCTCGGGTTCAGTAACGCGTAGCCTGCAGTGCAATCGCTCGGGTTCAGTTAGAGCCCAATGCCTCGCTCGGGTTCAGTTAGAGCCAACGCCTCGCACACACGCGCATACGTGTACGAGAGAAACGCGCATCGCTCGGCCCCCGACCTCCCACCGTAACCGGGAACTCCCCAAAATTTTCCTCGCCCTCGCTTCTACCACGGTTTTTTCCGTCATGGACGGCCCAAAGAATGTCATGCAGCCGCGTCTCCGGCCCGCCCAGGACGAAAAGCCCATTTTCTGTCATGATTTTTTGTCATAGAAGTAGGAGCCCACCACATCTATGATGATACCGGGTTTTGTCACAATTATCGTCATAGAAGTGTCATATGTATGACAGAATTTTTTTTCGTTTGGCCCAAAATGTCACGGATGTGTCTTTTTTTGTAGTGCGTGCATCCAACTTGCTTGCTCATGAAGACCTCGGGCATTTGAGGAAGCCCATCATCGGAATATACAAGCCAAGTTCTATAATGAAAATTCCCACTAGTATATGAAAGTGATAACTGAAGAGACTCTCTATATGAAGGACATGGTGCTACTCTGAAGCACAAGTGTGGTAAAAGGTTAGTAACATTGCCCCTTCTCTCTTTTTCTCTCATTTTTTATTTTCCTTTTTTTGGTGGGCTTCTTTGGCCTCTTTTTTTTTATAAAGTCCGGAGTCTCATCCCGACTTGTGGGGGAATCATAGTCTCCATCATCCTTTCCTCACCGGGGCAATGCTCTAATAATGATGATCATCACACTTTTATTTACTTACAACTCAATATTACAACTCGATATCTGGAACAAAGATATGACTCTATATGAATGCCTCCGGCGGTGTACCGGGATGTGCAATGATCTAGCGTAGCAATGACATAAAAAATGGACAAGCCATGAAAATATCATGCTAGCTATCTTACGATCATGCAAAGCAATATGACAATGAATGCTCGAGTCATGTATATGATGATGATGGAAGTTGCATGGCAATATATCTCGGAATGGCTTTGGAAATGCCATGATAGGTAGGTATGGTGGCTGTTTTGAGGAAGATATAATGAGGCTTATGTGTGATAGAGCGTATCGTATCACGGGGTTTGGATGCACCGGTGAAGTTTGCACCAACTCTCGAGGTGAGAAAGGGCAATGCACGGTACCGAAGAGGCTAGTAATGATGGAAGGGTGAGAGTACATATAATCCATGGACTCAACATTAGTCATAAAGAACTCACATACTTATTGAAAAAATCTATTAGTCATCGAAACAAAGTACTACGCGCATGCTCCGAGGGGGATAGATTGGTAGGAAAAGACCATCGCTCGTCCCCGACCGCCACTCATAAGGAAGACAATCAATAAATAAATCATGCTCCGACTTCATCACATAACGGTTCACCATACGTGCATGCTACGGGAATGACAAACTTCAACACAAGTATTTCTACAATCCACAACTACCCACTAGCATGACTCTAATATCACCATCTTTATATCGCAAAACTATTGCAAGGAATCAAACATATCATATTCAGTGATCTACAAGTTTTATGTAGGATTTTATTACTAACCATGTGAATGACCAGTTCCTGTCATCTCTCTAAATAGATATAAGTGAAGCAAGAGAGTTTAATTCTTTCTACAAAAGATATGCCCACGCTCTAACAAATATAAGTGAAGCAAAAGAGCATTGTGGCACCCAAGTTTTTATTTGGATTTTTTTGAAAAGATTTTATTTGACTTGAGGGGAGTGATTTAAAAATTTTCTTCAAGAGAACTCTCCCTCTCATATATTTTCTTTATGGCAAAAATTTTATTTGGATTCACCCAAGATCTGCCTTTGACCTTGGGAGTTCTTGCTCTTCATTTGGACTCAAGACAAAATGTTTTTTTTTTCATTTGGGAAAAGAACTTTTGAAAACCTTTTTCTGAATTTGCACTATGGCTTTTGGAAGGTACTTTGCCACTTTCAACTATTCCTTCTTGCCATGGCATAAGTGCAAATCCTCTCTCCTAAACACTCCCTCACCTCTGGATCATGATTTACATCAAATCCAGCAAGTTGAACCTCCCCATGTATTTATTTTCCATTCAAATTCTATTCAAATATTTTCTGCCTTCTATTCTACCTCTTGGAGATTTACAAAGGAACTCCATTTTCTGTTTGGACTTTTACCACCAAACTTCTTTCCCCTCCTAGTCCTTTGAACCCTCAACCTAGAACCATGAAGATCCA
>NC_057805.1:491343174-491349769 GCF_018294505.1 Triticum aestivum | reverse complement strand
GTTAGTACCCGTTTCGTGATTGCCGTAGGTTCCGGGAGAGGTGACGGAGCCGCGAACTTCGCCGAGCTAGATTCCGACTTCTCCGAACCAGGCAAGCATGTTTGGACATTTGATATGGCAGAAGTTTTGCATGTTCATGTGAAAGTTTGGGTGTGGCATATGAGTGTCGGTGAATATCTCGTTGCTCGTAAGGCAACGACCCGGTTGTTCCGAAGTTGCGATGACCTCTGATGAGAGGTGGCCTAATCATGTAGTGACATGAAGGGCAGCAAGGTGGTACTGTTGTAGCATGCCAGCCTTGCGTCATCCGACTTTCTTCGACGTTAACGTGGTTGGAGCCACGTTATCGATCTTTTCCCGCATGTTCCAAAGTTGCGATGACCTCTGATGAGAGGTGGCCTAATCATGTGGTGACATGAAGGGCAGCAAGGTGGTACTGTTGTAGCATGCCAGCCTTGTGTCATCCGACTTTTCCGACGTTAACATGGTTGGAACCGTGTTATCGTCCCTTCCCCTTTCCGTGCTACCACATGTCTCATTGCCAGGATACGGTTTAGTAAGTTGGTAACCTCTTTCCGTGTACACACCAAACAGAGAGGCCGGGATGATGGTACCTTGGCCCAGGATTAAAGCCAGTCATTCGGTCAGGGGGCATGGGTGTTTCCGGTTGGGACCGAGAGGGGGGGCACCCCCTTATAGCGCGCGTATAGAAATTTGATCCCATGCTACGCGAGGTTGTAGCCTCCCCGACTCAGGGTTTTTCCTGAATGTTGCCGAGGGTGATCCCTGGCTTCGGATGGTTAAATTGGGTGTGTACTGGTTAGACGTGTTCCTTCCAGAACACCGTAGACGGAACTAGTCCCCGTGACTACTGAAATCCGTTGGCTGTGGTTAAGTACAAACTCTGCAAAGTCAATTCTTTCCAAATCATCCTATCCATGATCAGTAATGTAGACTTTATGTCCAAATCTATCCGTGTGAAAAACTTGCCCCCGGTGAACAAGCTCAAGTGGTAAATTCAATTTTATTGTTATTCCTGTGGATGGACTAACATTATATTTGTCTCGTGCTTATGATAAGTTATATTCCCGAATTATTGTATTGTTGTGTTACAATATAAGCCCTTTATGAGACGTCGCGCAGACGTCCGACTGTGGCGTGTACTCGTTTCTCACTTTCGATATAAGCCCTTTATGTGATGTCGCTCAGACGTCCGACTGCGGCATGCACTGTCTTTACTTTCTGTTATAAGCCCTTTATGTGGTGTCGCCCCGACGCCCGACTGTGGCATTATTGTTCTGCATTTTCCGCTCGAGGAGTCTTTCAGACACTCGTTTGGCACCTGTATTATTATTCCGCATTTTCCGCTCGAGGAGTCTTTCAGACACTCGTTTGGCACCTGTATTATTATTCCGCATTTTCCGCTCGAGGAGTCTTTCAGACACTCGTTTGGCACCTGTATTATTATTCCGCATTTTCCGCTCGAGGAGTCTTTCAGACACTCGTTTGGCACCAGTATTACTATTCGGCAGTTTCCGCTCGAGGCGTCATTCAGACCCTCGCTTGGCACCCAGTATTTATTATCTCTATGTCTGATCGCACTGGTTAACTTATTCATGTGTTTCATGTTTGCATTTGTTATACCTTATGTCCGAACTGTCTTGCGAGTACTTTCATAGTACTCACCTGGCTTGTTGATTTGGCCAGATGTTGACGAAGGCGATCTCTTGGATGAAGAGTTTGATAGCGTGTCCGATGCCTAGAGGAGTCCCAGTCAGTCCTGCGCGATCCCGGATTTTGGTCACTTGTATTGTATACGCTTCCGCCACCCGCAATAAGTCTTCTCGAGTCTCACTCCGACGCTCGAAGAGCTGTAGTCTTCTGGAGACATATCACTCGCCTCGCGGTGATATCTCCACCATCGTCATTATCGTGAATTAGTAGTCTGCCACCCTATCCGCCGTATTGTTTTATCGGCGTGCATGTAATAAATTGTTGGGCAGTCTCTGCTCAACTTTGTATTATATTTAGTACTCTTGGTATTTTTTTCTTCTGTGACCAATGTATTGTCTATCAGTGAGAAGGAATTCTTCCTCGCTGGTCCGTAACAGGGATTGGTTTCTCAATAATTATTTTATTGAAAAACCGGTCGTGACAAGCTTGGTATCAGAGCCAGGCTGACTGTAGGAAGCCACTAGGTGCGACCGCTAATCAGTGATTAGCGTCTTTTGTGCTTCTTCAGCATTTTGCAATTGTAGCTATTTTCTGTTGGTCATCATAAAATTTATGACATGACTACTCAGAATTTTTGCCTACTTTTGTAGATGGCTGGCAACAGCTGTGAGAATCGAGTGTTCACCAACGTGCCCGAGGGGTTTGTCAAGCTCCTCGTCTCCATCACCAAGCTCGCGATCGGGCCAGCAGCTCGCCCGGAGTTCACCCTCTATCAGCACAAGCTCAGTGACGACGTGTCTATGCACCAGGCTGTGGTGCAGTTCAAGGGAGGACGTTCAGCTGCATGCCACTTCCGTTTTGTGGGAAGGGCCATGCCTACGGAGAGGCATGCCATGCAGATGGCTGCCCGGGAGGCGATAGCTCGCCTTCGGGACATCCTTCCTACGATGAAGACTCGTCGCTACCGCTACCTCCCATGCCATGTGCCTTACACCAACCACTATGCGTTCGCCTGCCATCGGGGAGAGCGAGATGAAGCCATCGAGATGGTTGTGGAGTATCTCAAGGCTCTGGAGGAGTCTTTCGACAACCTCGTAGATGATCTTGTGGCTGCCCGCATGGACTTAGTCCGGGGCGGTCCTGCCAGCAGGAAGGAGCTTCTCCACACGGCGCTGCCTCTGACATTCGTCTCGTCTTCAGCCTCGTATGCACCGGCCGTTTTGGCCACTGCTCGCCGTCTGCCTACCACTGAGGAGTTCGACCGAGTCATCGCTCCTACTCCAGTCAGAGCCGCACCGCCTGCCGCACGCGCTCTACCGCCAGTCGCCCCCGCACCATCACCGCAGCGCAGCCTCGCACGCCAGGAGCCAGCTAGAGAGGAGGAGGTTGATTCTCCTGGACCGCTGAGCCTTGCCCTCGACAAGGGGAAGGAGATCTTCACCATCTCCGACTGAGAGCACCGAGTAGCCGCGTGTTATGCCTGCTTGTTTGATGTGTTGTTTTTATCTGTACGCTAGTTTGTGTTGGTGTGTTTGCTACCTTCCGGAGTAGTATGCTAGTTTTTAAATAACATGTCAGGATTGTGTGCGCACAACCTGAGTGCTGTATCTTGTGTTTGCTTTCGCATGTAAGATTTGTGTTAAGCACTTCTTCTCCGTGAAAATCATTTGTGTTTCTTGAAAACCTTGAAGCCTTTTTGATTATTGCCTTTGCAAGGGTTTTCCTGCGCTACACGGTTTTTCTCATGGGTTTTGCAAATGATACCCCAGACTGGAAAAATGTCTCGCCCTTGGACTTGCTCTATGCCCAATCAGCCAGAAGAGGTTTACGGAACACAGACCAGCAACAATTTCACTCAGGGTCAGTCCAGCCAACAGGACAGCGAAGCGGCACTATCTCAAGTATGTCGTCTCTTCGAGCAAAGCCAGCAACAGCACCAGGAGATGATGAACCATGTCATCAATATGGGAAACCACCGTGAACCCTATCAACCACATTCCAAGTTATCTGAGTTACAGAAGACTCGCCCCTCAACTTTTGCTCACACCGACAGGCCACTGGAAGCCGATGATTGGCTTCGCGAGATTGAAAGGAAACTGATTATCGCTCAATGCTCAGATCATGAGAAGGTGCTTTATGCACCACACTACCTTACTGGAGCAGCCGCAGCATGGTGGGAAAACTTCCTACACATGCACCCCAGGGAACACAACGTCACCTGGGAAGAATTCAAGGAAGGCTTCCGTGGGGCACACATTCCCAGGAGCATCCTAAAAATCAAGAAGAGAGAGTTTGATGACCTGAAGCAAAGAGGCATGACCGTCACAGAATACAACGGCCAGTTTACCCAACTGTCTCGTTATGCCTACGACGAGCACATGACAGAAAACAAGAAGATGGAAAAATTCCTGGACGGCCTAGCACCAGCATTAAGATGCCAACTGATTGTACACACCTTTCCGGATTTTAAGACACTGGTGGACAAGGCCATCACCCTGGAGAATGAGCGCCGTAGTCTGGAAGATATCCGCAAGCGGAAGAGGGACAAGACGACTCTTGCCCGCAGCAACCGAGGCAAGACTGAGGTCCCAAGGACAGACACGAGGAGATCCACGACTACTGAGCCAAGACCCGTCGGAAAATTTCATGCCAGAGACAAGGAGTTCACATACCGTCCAGGGGTCACCTGCTATGCTTGTGGTCAACAAGGGCATTATGCTAAACAGTGCCCGAAGACAAGAGACTCGGCACCCAAGCCGAACAATGGTGGAAACAATCCAGCCCCCAAGCGCAACAACTTCAATCCCAGCAACAACCACAGGAAGGGTTACTTGAACCATGTGACCAGGGAAGAAGCGCAGAATGCCCCAGACATCGTGCTCGGTACGTTCCCTGTCAACACAGTACCTGCCACAGTTTTGTTTGATTCTGGAGCTTCCCATTCGTTCGTTTCGAAGAGTTTTGTTTCGCAACATGGTTTTCCGATACTCCCCTTGGAAAAATCTATGATCATCAAGTCCCCCGAAAATAAGCAAATTGCTCAGGGTTACTGCCAAGGAGTGGTCATTGAGTTCGAAGGACTACCATTCCACGCGAATCTCATCGTGTTGGAAAGTAAAGGACTGGATGTCATTTTAGGAATGGACTGGTTGACCACCAACAAAGGATTCATCGACTGTTTCAATCGGACAGTGATCCTCACTCACCATCACGGCAAGACTATAAGAGTCTCCGCTCAAGAAAGGCCACGATCACAGAAACCAAAACTGAACAAGATGGACATCGCAGAATTAAGAAAAGTGCCAGTGGTATGCGAGTTCCCTGATGTGTTCCCGGAAGAACTACCAGGCATGCCACCAGACCGAGAGATCGAATTCAGCATCGAACTAGCACCTGGCACCGCTCCCATTTATAAGAAGCCATATAGAATGGCACCCTCAGAATTGGTGGAGTTAAAGAAGCAGATAAAAGAATTATTGGACAAAGGATTTATTCGAGCCAGCTCCTCACCTTGGGGTTCGCCTGTGTTGTTCGCCAAAAAAAAGGATGGGACTTTAAGGCTGTGCATAGACTATCGAGCCCTCAATATGGTCACCATCAAAAACAAATATCCGATGCCACGAATAAATGATTTGTTTGACCAGCTCGCACAGGCCAAGGTATTCTCGAAAATTGATTTGCGATCGGGATATCACCAATTGAAGGTACGGACGGAAGATATTCCCAAGACAGCTTTCACTTCCAGATATGGGTTATACGAGTTTATGGTGATGCCGTTTGGACTAACAAACGCCCCCGCATATTTCGTCCACCTCATGAACAAAGTATTCATGAAATTCATGGACAAATTTGTGGTGGTATTCATTGACGACATTCTGGTTTACTCAAGGACACCAGAAGAACATGCTGAGCACCTCAGAATTGTTTTGGGAGAATTGATGAAACATCAGTTGTACGCCAAATTTAGCAAATGCGAATTTTGGCTAAGAAAAGTTGGTTTCTTGGGCCATATATTGAACCAAGAAGGCGTGGCCGTAGACCCAGAAAAGGTCAAGGCCATACTGGACTGGAAGCCACCCGCGAATGTTACAGATGTACGGAGTTTCCTAGGAATGGCCGGATATTACAGGAGATTTATTGAAGGATTCTCCACTGTGGCAAAACCTATAACACAGTTACTCAAGAAGGACAAGAAATTCGTATGGACGAAAGCATGTGAGCAGAGCTTCAAAGAACTCAAGAAGAAGCTAACAACCGCACCAGTCTTAACCGTACCAGACATACACAAGAGCTTTGAGGTGTATTGTGACGCGTCCCGAAAAGGTCTCGGATGTGTGCTAATGCAGGATGGCAAAGTTGTCGCATATGCCTCCAGACAGCTGCGAAAACATGAGGAAAATTACCCAACACATGACCTGGAACTAGCAGCAGTTATACATGCACTCAAGGAGTGGAGGCACTTTCTGTTGGGAAATCGCTGTGAAATATATACAGACCATAAGAGCCTCAAATATATTTTCACACAGCCAGAGCTGAATTTACGCCAACGACGCTGGTTGGAACTGGTCAAGGACTATGACGTCGGTATTCACTACCACCCAGGGAAGGCAAATGTAGTGGCCGATGCCCTTAGTCGAAACCCCAGCCCGGACAGTGACGGTCAGCAAAGTTTGAGGCCTGAGTTTCAGCGAGAGTTCACTCGGCTCAACATGATGTTAGTCTCTGAGGGCACCATATCGAACCTGGAGATACAACCCACCCTAGTGGAACAAATCAAGAAGGCCCAACAGGGACACCCCAGTATCGAAGGCATAAAGAAGAAAATGAACCGTAGTAAGACTTCAGAATTCGTCACGGACAGTGAAGGAACATTATGGTACCGGGACAGGCTTTGCGTACCTAACATTGAGGAACTCAAGCA
>NC_057805.1:491340894-491341686 GCF_018294505.1 Triticum aestivum | reverse complement strand
CCGCCCAAACCACCGGAGCCCGCCGCGTGGCCGTCCACTCCCCCGAATGCGCTGCCGCTCTCGTCGTGAACCGCAGGGCGCGGAGCGCGCTCTCTGCCGCCGTTGAGCCCGTGCGGTCACCTCACCGTGGGCAGACGCCATTACGCCAGGGCTAGCTCCGTTTAGCTGCAAAACGAGTCCCGTAACATCCACCGATGCTGCCCGACCGCTCAAACCCTCTGCCAACCCACTGCTCCGCCGTAATCGCTCGCCGGAGATTCTCCGTTCACGGCCACCCCGTCGATCTGCCTATAAATAGAGGTCCCGAGCTTCAACTCGAGCACCCACCAGCCCTGCACTTCCTCTAGAGCACGCCTAGCCACTGGAAGAGCCCCGAGGAGGTCTCCTTCCTCGACTCCGGCCGCCGCGACCCGCCACGGGATCCAGCCCGATTCGCCCCCGTCTGTGCTCCGCAGCCTCCATTCTCTTGCCAGTAACTTCACCATGCATCTCTCGTTCTGACCCGCACTTCAATTTGAAGCTTGCAGCCCTCCACCGGAGTTCCCCATCCTCACCCGAGCCGCCGTCCGCCGGAGATAGTGTCGCCGTCGACGTGGTGCTCCCCGTTGGACGAGTCCACCACCCACCGACGCGGAAGAAGACACTGAAGCTCTTGGTACCCTCCGTTTCTCCTAACTCGCCGTGGTTCGACGCCGGCGTCCACCGCCGTCTTCGGGCGCCGGCGAGCCTTTTCAAACCTGACATGCGGGCCCCGCGTGTCAGCCTCTGTTCTATTTCCCCGAACCGTTTTCT